>NC_058404.1:170009476-170226090 GCF_002201575.2 Neomonachus schauinslandi
AGGGGGGCGGCGGGCGGCGGGCGGCGGGGGGCGGGGGGCGGAGAGCGCCGGCGGGCCCCGCGCGGACGCCGGGAGGCGGGGACGCCGCTCGCTTCAACTTGAGACGGGAGGAACGCGTGGCTGCTGGTGCGAGCGAGCGGCCGCGGCGGGCTGTCTGGTCTGGTCACCGCTGTCCTCGTCCCAGCGCCGGGGCCGCCCGGGAGGCCAAGGTGAGAAACGTGGGAGGGGCGGCGGGCCTTTGTCTGCAGGTGCGTGCGGAGGTGACAGACGAGCGGGGTCCGAGCCCGAGCTGGCTCGCGGGGACAGCGAGGCGGGCCCGGGAGACCCGCGGGACAAAGACTGCGCCCTCCCTTCCCCCCGAGTCGGCGCTTAGCGAAGTGCGGGGTCGTGGGCGGCGGGAAGGGCTGAGGAGGGGAGAAGGGTGAAGATTGGAGCGATTGGAGGGGTGGGGATCCCAGTTGACCAGCGCAGCAGGAAGCTGCTCAGCGGTGGGTTGTTCGGATGCTGTGCACTGGGCATTTCTCTTGCGGCCGGTGTTATGATTGAGTAAATGAGTGCTTTCATCTCACATGCCCTCTGGTGAATCCACAGTTACGTCTTCTTGTCTCGTAGGAGTGAAAAACAATTGCAGGATCTTGGTAATCCGATTTTGGGATTAAAAGCAATGTTCTTGGGTGTGGAAAGACGGTTCGTTTACAAATAATGGTAGCCATATGATTTAGAGTATCTGTGTGACTTCCGTGTGAGAAGATGTTTCAGGGTCCCAAAATGTAGAAAATCAGCCAACCTGTCACCTCCTTGCTCTTGGCAATCAAAAAGGAGTTTTTAAAAAAAGAAAAACAGAAAGGAAATACTGCATACAACGTTCCATTGGCTTCTCGGGGAGTCTGTGCCTTCTCTCTCCATTATCTGTTTTCCTGTACCAGTATTGTATCCAGGCACGTCTATTGATTCCCTAATTAAAGTGTGGCTGTGAATCTTCATTACTGCCGTGGGTAGGAGAAGGCGGAGGAGCAGGCTATCCCATTAGTCTTTTTCTTTCGTTTTATAACCGCAGCCGCAGCCGCAGCCTGGCTTTCACTTGTATCCTGAATGGTGGGTTGTGTGTGCTTTCCTCGTATTGTTGTTTTCGTTTCCTTAGACCATTGGGCAGTTTCTCCTCCAGCCTTACTCTGACACAAAAGCAGTTTGCAAGTTTTCTCCCTAAAGTTCAGATCTTTGCCACTGCCTGGAGGTTGGTGCTGCTTTGTGAAAGGAATTATTTGGTGCCCTGAAGCCTTTCCCAGGGACTTAGAATAATGTATTGTGAGGAAAATAGCCTTAAATCCCTATTTTGTCCATCATTTTGTAAAAGTTATTGGTGGCTGTGTTGTCCAGAATGAAATGTGAGTAAAGAGCTGAATGGGAGAAAAACTTTCCACAAAGCATCAGCCGTTATCATAGAAGAAGGTGTGGTGGTTCTTGGCTCAGCGGGGAGTGAGGCTCAGAGTGAAGGCATGGGCTCTGTGCTGGGTGGGTCAGGAACCCCACCTTTCTGACACTTGGTGCGTTAATGAGTTCCTCTATCATTGTAGCAAGTCCTAGCTTTTGAGCGATGGGGATGATTTATTTAATAAGTATTTATTGAACACTTGCTACACGCTGGGCCTTGCACTAGTGATTAAAATGGGAAGTGCAACAAGTACCCACTTGCTTTCTTGGAGCTCACATAATGCTGTCAGAGGATCCATTTCAGATCCTTTGACCTGGAGCACACCTGAGAAATAGTACGGATAACACTGAGGTGAGGCAAGAGGATGTTGGTGCTGGCTGCTTGCCTTGGAGGTCCGCTGAGTCCA
Source organism: Neomonachus schauinslandi (assembly GCF_002201575.2). Classification (NCBI taxonomy): domain Eukaryota; kingdom Metazoa; phylum Chordata; class Mammalia; order Carnivora; family Phocidae; genus Neomonachus; species Neomonachus schauinslandi. The sequence continues at coordinate 170,011,315 of NC_058404.1, forward strand.
AGGCTGCAGGTGCACACAGGTGGGGCCAAGGTCACCTCCTGTCCAATGGTGGAGGTAGTAATCAGACCGTTGGGTCAGTCTTTTTGCACCTGCATCCCTTGATCCTGGATACCTCTCAGAGGAGTCTGGGACTGCATGGAGGACCAGAAGTTGAGTTCTAAAAGGGTTTGAACAGGGGCTTTGTTTATTTGGATGTGGTCATTCCAGTCTGTTTCAAAAACTGTCAGTCACCCAGTCTCCTGGTCTCACCTCAACAGCTTTCATCTTGAACAACCCCCCAGGGAAATGAATTCCATTCTCTACCACTGACTGAGCAAAGCTTTCCATCTGTCCACAGTCTCCCAAGTGTGAAGAGGTGACTCCTAGATTTAAAGTCCTGGAGCACAGTTGAAAAACCCCGATTTACTCTCTCTGTACTTTTCATGGGGTGGTGGGTTTGTGTGTGTGTGTTTGGTTTGCTTTTCTTTTCTTTTTCTTTCTTTTTTTTTTTAGAGTGTATTGATGATATGTAACTTCTTACTCATCTGGGTTTCCAGACTTTTCCACAAATCCCTTAGGGTTACATGAAAACATACTAAGTAGTAGTGTAACTTATTTTTTTCTAAGTGCTTATTTTAAACACAGACTATAACATTTTTGAGAAATTCTTAGACCTTTGGGTTCTTCTGGTCCTAATATAGTACCTGGCATAGGATGTTCTCCATAAATAATTGAATTGTTGAATGGGCAGATGAATTTATATAGATGAAAATACTTTGCTTTCTCTTTGGAGGGTTTAACTCTGACCATCCCATGTACTTGATATTTATTATAATCTGTAGATTATCTTGCTGTTCAGCACATACAGAACATGTGTGTGTCAGGTGTCTTGTGAGATACAGGATGGAATGAGACAGACAAGGTGCAAAGAGGCAGGACATGAGCCAGAAGAACAATTTAGGGAGCATGATGATATAGATTATAAGTGCCATGAAGATGGTCAGTGATGCGGAGAATGCAACAGAGTAGTTCAGTGGGGAAAGGGGCCACCAAGAGGCAGTCCATCCTAGGAGGTGACATTTGAGCTGAACCAGAGTCCTGAGAAGAAGCCAGGCACATGGGGAGCAAGTAGGAAGCTCTGAGGCAGAGGAGCGCACAGCACATTCAAGGATCGGAGAGGAGGCGAGCAAGGTTGGAGCCAGGAGCAAGGGGGCCAGTGGTATGCACTGCGGTGGAGGAGGCAGGTGGGGACAAGATTCTGTGGGGCTGGGGCGCCTGGGTGGCTCAGATGGTTAAGCGTCTGCCTTCGGCTCAGGTCATGATCCCAGGGTCCTGGGATCGAGTCCCACATCAGGCTCCCTGCTCCTTGGGAGCCTGCTTCTCCCTCTGCCTCTCTCTCTCTCTGTCTCTCATGAATAAATAAATAAAATCTTTAAAAAAAAAAAAAAAGATTCTGTGGGGCTTTTTGGCTGTGGGTGAAGGTTTGGGTTTTCTTTCTAATGTCATGAGAAGCCTTTGAAGGGTGGTAACCAGGGGAATGCCATGATCTAGTTTATTTCATAAAAAAAAGGTCTCAGTGAATGCTGTGAGGGGAATGGATGTCAGGAGCAGAAGTGGAAGCCGGGGGACCCGCTAGCAAGTCCTAGTCCAGGAAAGATCAAAGCTGTGGCAGAGGGAATGAAGGGAAGTGGGTTGTGGAGATTGAATGGGCAAGATTGACTACAGTAGATGGGGGGGGAGGGGCAGTATTCTAGGACCACCCCTAGATGTTTCGATTCATTGTTTATTTCTGTTTGAACAGATGAAAAGAAATAATGCCTATTTAAGGGCAAAGTTATTAAGCAGTGGAGCAACTCAGTTTCAATTTATGTTGTAGCAAGACCTCGACTTAATTTTGTTTCATTCTCTATTGTGGGTGAGCAGACCTGTCCCCGTGGAGTGCCGTGCGTATGGCCATCTTTCCAGGACATTTTCACCCTTCATTGCCCTGCCTAGCCTTCTCAACTGGTAGCAGACCTTTGAGCATTTTCTTTGTTCTGTCATAAAAATAAAGGATCCACGTAAGAAAGAAGACAGGTTTAAGCTTTAATCCATATAGAATTACTCTACCTTTGCTCCCGTTTTATAAGAAACCATTGATAATTGCATTTGACGTTATCTATTTCACGTGGGACATTCTTCAGAGTCCCAACAACTGATATATTGTCGCAAACAAAATTTGTTCCCTATGTATCTAAAATCAGAGTAAAATTCCTTGGTAACCTTGTGGGCAAATCACTGAGCATTCTGTGAGCTAGAGAAGCTATTTCCTTGTACCTGTGAAGTATAGAAATGAAGTCTCTGGTTTCTGATGGGATTTTTTTTTGCACCCTCCCACCTTCAGGTGTATGAACTTGAAAGCTTACAATGTCTTTGCCAGTTAACTTTGGTTTTGAAACCAACTTTGTTTTGGTTTTGCCCAAAAAAATACTGCCGCAGAAGATATTCCTTCCGTAGTTAGAATTTTAGGCTTGAGGAAGGACAGAAGTGATGGGGGCTGCCAGCCCTTCTGACTTGGGTTCCTGGACTAGTTACCCTGGAATGTGGAAGCTTGTCTGGGGATGAATAAATTATGACAGTTGAAATAATTATGATTGAGGAAAAGCCACTGCAGAGAGCACAGTTGACAATCGGGGCTGGTTTGGCCTGATTCTGTCATGTCAAAGCATGCATCTGTTTGCCAGGTTACATGAAAATGCTGTTTGCAAGAAGTCTAGTGTGATCTCCGGCCCCTTACCACCACCACCCCCAACCCCCGGCCCAAGAAAAACATTCATAGCCTACGTGCGACCTTTTTGAAATAAAATGGTTGAGGCAGAGCTCCATATTGACTCTGACTCTCATGTCAGACGTACGCGTAAGATTTCAGTCGAGCAAAAGGTGTTTTTGGTTCTGAAGAAGCTACAAATTGGCAGCACTCTTATTCCCGCATCTGAATAAAATCGTTTCTAGCTGGCTTTGGCGTCTGTCACCCATCACAAGGATTATTCCAGCAGCTCAGGCTGCCGTACAGGCTTAGCGTGCGCTCGGTTTAAGGCTCTGCTCTTACCATCTTGCAGTTCTTCATTTCTTCACACGGAGCCCCCCATTTTCATTTTGTACTGAGTGTCACCGATTATTTAGCTGTGACGAATCTCAGTGTTTATCTACATTGTATGTTGCGCCCCTGAATCAGGGCATCATCTAAGCAGGGTTTTGGCCCTTTTTCTGGAAAAGGCCTGATATTAAATACTCGGGGCTCTGTGGGCCATATCATCTTTGTCGCAGCTACTGTTCTGCAAGCTCTGTTCTCCGAGCGCAAGAGTAGCCATAGACGGTAGGAAACGAATGGGTGTGGCTGTGTTCAGTGACACTTTATAAAAACAGACGGGGGCAGATGGTCTGTGGCCCCGGGGCCATGGTTTTTCACCCTGATTTAAAGGACCTGAGTGGAACCCACAGCGGCAGCTAAAAGAGGGACCTTGTCCTTCAAAAGGAGGAAGGTTCAGTCACTTTGGGCCAGCTGTGCGATATTCTGAAAACCAGTCTCCAAACCGGATTCCCGGAGGAGGTCAGGCTATTTGGGGTACTTCTGTGACAAACCATTATTCAAACAATCCCAGGCCCACCCTTAAGCTTCTTCAAGATGTTATTATTCCATTTGTCAAATATGAACACATACGGACAATAAAAGGAAGGTAAATTCAGACAGTAAAAACAGGATGCTACCGTAATGGGATTGTGGTTTCTGTTTTTTAAAGATTTCTTGTATTTGTTGGAAAAGAAAAAAAGAGGCTGTCACAAAGAGACTAGCTGCATAGGAAAAGTAACCTTACTGAACAGGAAGGATGGGTATTCTTTCAAATTGTATTATAAAGTTGACTCCTGCTAAGATAGCCCAGTCCCTCTGGAATGTTCTGTGGTGCTTCATGGTGCAGCCCTTCGTACTTCCTCTGCTTCGGTGGATATGGAAATGTGTTGTCCGGGGTCTTTTCCCTAAATGATAAGCAAACCTTTATTTCTTTTAGAGTACAAATATAAAGAAATTATCTGGGGAGTTGGTAAGTCTTGATAGAAATCAGTGTACAGTGGAAATTTATATATTGATTTCTTCAGGGGCAGAGGAGCTGTTTTTCATTTAGACAAATGTTCTGAAGAAGGAATCTAGTTAGGGACTCTGGAAACATTGTTGTTTCTGCTGGAGATGATCAACGTATAGATTTGCCTCACTTAGAATAGAGTCACAAGAGATTATCTTTTCAGAACTCTCCTCCTGCCCATTCACATGAAATAGTTTCAGATAATATGAAAACGGAATGTGAGCTCAAGTCATTTTCAAAGTGCCATGTGTGGTAAACAACAGCAGGAGAAAACGAAATCCAGCCAACTCCCTATTATGCCCAGCATCATTGCCTTAGGTTCTTACCAACATGATCAGGAGTAAGGGGGCGGGAGGAAGTTCTTTGTTTACTCTATTTAGTTATTCTTTCATTCATTCAAAAATATGTATTGATCATGTGGCACTATGCCAGGCAGCGGTGAGCAAATACTTAGGGTAGTGAGTCAACACAGCAGGAAAAGTTCCGGCTCCCACAGATTTCCCCTTTTCTGTGGGGTAGAAGGAAGAGCAATAAAAAAGCAGAGTAGTTTTAGATGGCTGCAGGGGTTGGCAATGACTGGGTCGTCCAGAGGGGTTTTCTGGAGGTGATGACAGTAAGGAGGAATCCTCCCTAGGAGACTTGGGCGCAGACGGGATCCAGGCAGTGGGAAGAGTGAGCACAGGAGTTCCAAGGTAGAAACAGGCGTGTGTGTTTTGAGCACAGAAGGATGGGAGTGTGGCTGGAGCCCAGCAGGCTGTGGGTGAGGCAGGAAGTGGGGTCAGAGAGAGACGGACGGGGAGTTTGGGAGGGGATCATAAGCAGGGCAGCAACAGGATAACTGGCTGCTCAGTAAAGGATGAAACCCTCAGCCTTTGCCTGGGAAGGTTATTTCGACAGAACAGAGCACTTACTTTTTGTCACCGGGTCCAACAGTGGTGGAACCAAAAATCCAATAGGATGGAGATAGGAGCAGAGAGCTGAGACCACCTGTCTTCATCGAGGGGTAGGTCCTGAGGAGAGTGCATTAATTGGGAGAGAGGCGGGCTCGGTCAGGAGCCAGGTGCTCTAGAACCAAGAGCCATGGGGAAGAGACGGGCAAGCGGACCCGCTGGTTCCATCTGGAGATCCACCACTTTCTTTTGGTGGGGGTGTTGAGCAAGTTAAATTCCTTGCCATCTTGGATTCCCTGTTTGTAAAATGAGTCATTGATGCTCCCCTGCAGGGTTATCGGGTGGCTTGGCGATAACGTATGCCAAGAACAGAGCCTGGGTGGGCAGCAGATTCAATAAAACGGGCGCCATTGTGGTGCTTTTGTTATTAATCAGTCATGCTTAGTGTTGATGTCTGTTTTTGTGGAGGTATTACCGAGTGTACAGAATATCAGGAATACTTGTCTCCAGATGGAAGTTTCCAAAATTCAAATGATCAAATGTCTTGGCTCTTTGTTTTGGCTACACCAGCACTCTGTCTCCACAAAGAAACGGGGATTGGCTACATAGTGATAGCCCTAAATCCTCTTGAAAATTTAGAAACAGATTTAAGAATGTGCCTTCCCCAAAAGAGGCCCTCCGCATGGCCTGGTGTGTGGAACGGAAGAAAATTCACCCACAGACTCACCATGGTTTTAACTGGGACTCTTGCCTATATCCTGCTGGTACTTTATGTCTCAGTGGCACTTCTTGCATGGAAACCACTTTTCCAGCGTAGACCTGTCTTCTTCCCGCTTCTTTGTCAAAGTCAGAGAGGAGCCTTCTGGGTCTCAAGTAGTTTTTTGTTTTTCCACCCCTACTTTCAGGAAGGAAGTCAGCCCATGGTTTCACAACTCAGGTATAATTTATGTAATTTTGTCCTTTGATTATGCCCTAAACTTTATACCTTGAAACCATAACGTGGCGTGAGTTCTTTCCCACTTGAGACCTCAATATAAGTTGTATGTGTATTCTCTTTTCACAGATATTCAGAGAAGCAAGTCTGTTTTGTTGTTGTTGTTGTTGTTTTACTGTAATATAGCCCAGATGAAAGCAGACACTTGTGAATTCTTGCTCTCTTCAAACATGGACTTAAAAAAAACAAAAAAACAAAAAACTCATTTCCTGGTTGCTCTCAAATATCCCTTTTCCCCTCATTAGTAAGCTGACTGGTAACTATTGTGTCTTCTTTCCAGCGGCATGAGAAAGTCCTTTGTTTAGAGGAATGTGCCTTGAATTTCAATAACCTTACACCGCTTTGGATCCTCATCTTCACACTTACTCCTGTTGGAGCTCTGACTCCCTGCATCTGCAGGTTAACAGGCTGTGTGGTGCTGGGAGGCAAGAGCAAGGAGGTGGGAAGGGAAGTAGCTTGCAAAGTAAGGCACGCTCGTCAAAGACAGGTGCTTCTGTCACCCTTTGGTCCTGAGAAGGACAGAACCTTTTCCTGAGCTGAATTCTCTGAAACTCCAGACACCAGATGGTAAATCTGCATAAATCCAGAATTCACTTCAGTTCAGAGATCTTTAACTGCAGGATATGGATTTGAAGGGGGTCTGTGAATGAGTTCCAGGCATTATTGAACTTTCTCCCCATCCTGCTAAGGTTGTGCATAAAACCGTGGGTTCTTGCACATTTCTTTCTGGGGTATTTTCATCAGATTCCAAAAGGTTCCGTGATCCAAAACAGGTTAGGAAACTTCCTCGTGGCAGACCTCTCTGTCACTCACAATTGGTTGGCATACCGCTCAGCACGCACATCGAGGCCACGTTGTGTGCCATCACACTGTGAGCCTTATGGATTAATGGCTGTAATCCCCGCGGCACTCTTAGGGGATCAGTGCCGCTCTTGTTCCCATTTTACAGATAAATAAACTGAAGAACAAAGAGGCTAAGGGCCTTGACCCAGGGCAAACAACTAAGAAATGTCAGGGATAAGAAACAAAAAAAACCTTGAAGCTAAGGGGAAAAAATAGACCTCGAGGTTCGGGAGTGGGTGTGAGAGTTTTCATGACATAAAGTTTTATAGTTTTTGCTTCATTGTCGTGTGGAGAACGCTGGTCTGTGCTGGTGCTCCAGAGGCTCAAAAGATCCCCAGTGATGAAAGATGCATCAAAAAGGAGCATGAAACGGAGTTCTGCAAAAACGGAGCGAGAAGCACACTGGCAAGTCTTGGCTCTACGTGCTCAGTTTGTGAAAAGTAGAAGGTCGTGCATTGCATATGAAGTAGGTGGCTGTGCGGGGGGAAGAGGGGACGCATCCTCCTCCAAAAAGCTGGAGCAGACATTGTCATTCTGGCGTGCTGTTTATTTTGAGGAATTTCCTATTCATTTGGATGCCCACTTACACATGCCAAGTAGTTCTGTTATTTCAGGCTTCTTTTAATGAAAACATTGCCAATTACTCCCACGTTCATTTTCCCAAGAAATAGCCGCCGAGAGCATACTGATCAGGCAGCCCTTGGGCGTGTGGCTGGTGTGGAATTAATCCTGGAGTTTAATTCTTCCCACCGCGTTTACAAAGAGAGAAGAGCAAGCTTGCGCCTGGCGCTGCATTTACCCTTCTTCACTCTTGGAAGGGTGCGCCTCCTGCAGAAGCCTGGCCTTGGGCTGATGGTTTCTTCCTGGCAAATTTATAAGGTGTTAAATCAGTGAAGTAGCTGCCACCTTGACTCTTCTGCATTTTTTGAAAGACATCTCAAAGATCGCTCTGAAGTCCCTATTTATGGCTGGCTTTTACTTCCACACTCGAATCAAGCAGTGTCTATTAACCCCGAAAGAATGAACCTTGTTAAAAGTTTGCAGTATCATTTTTCCAAGTTCTGCCTTCAGGGAAAAACACCGTGGCTACATATCGAGGCTGTTTCCTTAAGTGGATCACTAGTAATGGATCTGATTTAAAATATCCAAGGCTTCAATAATAATTATACTCAAAAGAAGAAACTGTATTCTCAGGTCTCTAGATTAAAGGTTATCAGGCAAAGTTTTTGCCATACAGTAGGCAGAGGCTTTTTATTAAGAGTAAAAAATTAAAAGCATCTGGTATAAATGGAAAGCTAGCCAAAGAAAAGCTACCAGCTCATTCTTTTTTGTTGTAAGTCAAAGGGTTTTAACAAATCCTCTGCTGATAAAAATCTGAGCACTAGATGATTCCTAAACCATCTAATCTAAAATGAGAAACCAAGACTCAGAGAGGTTAAGAGGCTTATTTACCTCGCATTCATTCAACATGGGAATAGGATCCAGGTCTTTGGATCCTTTGGTGATGGTCTGAAATTGCATCCATAGACTAACTTTGACAGAGAGACGTGAGCAGGAGGTTACTTCCCCTCATCCTATGGTAAACGATGCCCAACAAATCTGAGGAGAGGGCCACAGTATTCCCCCCCACACCTCCCGTCCTGCGGAGACATTTCTCTTCCAGTGCCACCCAGCAGGATGCAGCTGAGACTTGAGACCATCAGCTGACTTAGCGATGCTTACTGGAACCAGGTGGTTTATCTCACCGTGTTACGTGCCAGGTGTCCTTACCCTTTTTCGCTGACAAGGAAGCAGGTTTGAAGGGACATACCACGTAACACAGTGTGCCTGGCACATAGAGGGGGCCCGGGGAAAAGAGAGGGTAAGGACTGCACCCCAGGGAACGTGGCTCCCAACGGGCTTGGAACACGGCTCTGTCTACATGCTCCCCCTAGCGGACCTCTTTCGGGAATTGTCATCCTCCTTCTCCCCCTACAGTAGTAGTTTAACAGCCCAAGGAAAGGGAGGGAGGTGCCCCTCTGCATCTGAAGCCCCAGGTTCTTGCCGAGTCTTTTGCCCCTACCCTGAACACCCATGCATTATAACCAGCTGGGTCATTCGGGAGGCAGACCGTGAGGTGATCCTGCTGGACTGCAAAGCACTATGGGGTACCCATCGTGGGTGCATCGTAAGAAGACCAGGAGTGGAGAGTCGTGCAGACCTACAGTCAAACCCTGACCTCACCGTGTCCTAGCTGTGTGACCTTCGTGAAGTTCTTCAACCTCTCTCAGCTTGGTTTCTTCTTTATCAGTGGGAACAGTAGAACTTACCCAGTTGGGTTGCTGTTTGGGCAACACGGAGCCAGAGCTCAGGAAAAGGGGTGGTTTGTTGGGAGTATGACTGTGGTGGTCGTGTGTGGCCGCGAGCTGTCGCCTGCACTGGGGTGTGCTCACCACAGTGTGTCCCTGAAACGGCGAGGTAGATGTTTGTGTAGCTGTAGTACAGAAGTCACACGTGCTTGCTGTATAATATTCAAACAAACATACTAAATAAAATCCTCCATGAGCCCCTCCTCCAGATGACAGCTGCCAATTTGGATGTTATGTTGTTCCAGATTTTTTACTATGCGGATATTAAAATCCCCAAACTTTTGTTTGTCACGAGTCCATATATCTGCGATCTGGGTTGTTGGCTTGTTTGGTCCCCCCCCCTTAATAATAGCTTGCGGCCATTGTCCTGTATCAGGCCGTCCAGCTCTGCCTTCCTGCTGTAGGACTCGGCTTCGCTAGGTGACGGGCTTGCTGTCTCACCCCGTGATTAGCTCCCCTCTCCGCAGGGCCCTGCTGGCTGCTGTGGGACCCCGGCCGCAGGGCGCAGGCAAGAGCAGGTTTCGGTGAAGGTTGGGTTTCTTCCTTTCCTTCTCATGATCCGGTGCTCCCTGCCTCTGCAGTCCCCTTGCTGTATGTTCACGTGCATGCATGTGACCAACCCGGGCGCTCGGTGGTCCTCGGGCCCTTTCACACTGGCTGTGACAAGACCAGAAGGGAATGGGGAGCACTCCGGGTCAGGAGGTTAAGTGACTTCGTCGGGGTCACCCTGGCGCCTCAGGGCAGCTCTGGCAGAGAAACTCGAAGCATTCGGCCCCCAAACCCCAAATGGCTCTGTGCCCCTCTCCCCTTCCACTCCTCTCTTCCCTGGCACATCTGATCCCTCACCCTACTGGCCCTCCCACGTCCCACCTCTGCCCTTGACTTCTGCCCCTGCTCTGCCGCCTCCTCATGATGCATTTGAGGGAAAATACCAAGGTGCTAATGTTGTGACTCAATTAATAGAATATCAGAAGTTAGGAAAAACAGGTAAGGCTGTTTCCACGTCATTGTTTCTGTACATTTTTTTTATTGGGAGCAGGTGGAGCTGGAAGATGAAGACATGGGCTTTGCCAGTGTTTACTGCAAACAGTTTCCTGCATTTGCCTGTGGTATTTTAAGCTTGATTACCTCCCCCGGTTGATATGTTGCCTCTAAACTCAGCTGGCATCTCTTGGCTTCATCGTAACGTGGCTCAAAATACACGCTTCTGTGTGACAGAGCTCAGCTAAAATAAGCCCCGAAAGGCTATTCGTTGCAGCCGAGTTGGGGAATAAGATGAGATGTCAGTGCTCAGAGTCGCTGTTAACGGGACTGTTTCATTTCGTGGATGCCGTGTGAATGCTAACGTGTTGTTTCTGCTCTGTTCCCTCATGCCTGCCCGGATTCAGAGAGAGGTAACCAACCGATTTTCACTTCTCCCTCCTCGTCGGTGTCTTAAATGTCTGGCAAAGCTCACTTGCTTTCTCCACGCCGTGTTGCCACTGCGAAAGCCATCATTGTCTTTGAGAGGCATAACTTTGTTCTCTTTAACCTTTTATCATCATCATTCTTATGTGTCCTCATTTAAAACAGAGTATGGAATTGCATCTGGGTCCCTGACCCCGCATTGCCTTTGACCCTGTTTGGGGACAGTGATGGGCAGGGTGATTAGGTATAGCTGGAACGTGGCCACTCTCACTAATGGCTGGGAGGCATCGAATCCACATGCTGGGGAGGAAGTGTGATTAGAAATATTAAAGTTGCATCAGGCTTTTTGTGCTCCTTGAAGAGTTCATAATAGGACTTGATTAAGTTATATATTCTCTAGAGTTTCATTGGGGAGGGTTGGCTCTAGGCTAACAGCCGGAAGGACTGAGTCCATTTCAATCTCGATTATTAGCCAAAAGATACGGAATTCTTCTCCTCCTTTCCCACATCTAGATGAGCATAACTATGGAAAGGATATGACTCTGAAGCGAAAGGCAGGCATTTGTACCTCCGATGTGTGTGTTTCTGGCGCTCCGAACATCAGCCTGTCCAGTTGGTTGACTGGGGGCTTTAAGCTCCACTCTTCCATAGCTTTAACAGTTAGGTAAAGCTCCATTTTTTTGATGGAGAAAGAAAGTTTTGAAACTCCTCTTTTTGAAAGAATGGTCATGGTTACTGCTTGGCAAAGTGAAGAGAGACAAGCAGTCGCCTGTTTGTGTTGGGGTCCATTTCGGGTGAACTCCTGCCCAGTTGGAGTCAAGTCGTCTCCATTGGCGGTGGCCATTTTTCCTCCTCAGGATGAGCTGATTTCCGTGCTCAGTGGTGAGGAGGGAAAAGGGAGACAGCATTGACTGGGTGGGTAACACTTCCAGGGATCAGTCTTCCCGAGGGTATGGTTAGGAGAATTTGCAAACTTGATTACCTTTGAGGAGGCTTTAGCCTCTCTGGAGGGGGTGGAAGCGTCCAGAGGATGAGGAATGTGAGCTCCCTCATCTTAAATAATGAGAGGTCCTGTCTGAGCCAATGGTGAGAATATTTTCAGATGTTTGGCAATTTCTCCCCTCTGTATTTATTCCGGTCTCCTCCCTGGGGAGAGGTCACTCTGAATATTAAATTAACATCAAGACTCTGTTCTCGAGAGGGCTACGAATTCTGGTCTGCCAAGGCCACCTGGATTATTTGCAGGTAGAATTTCTAATCTGTTTACACAGCTTATGTGTCTCCCAGAAGCGCCTGGTGAAGGATTCCCTGTGGAGAATGTGTGTTTACCCAGGTGATGAGTTACTGGGATGCCCTCTGAAGGGGCACTTAGCATCTGCTTCAGCTTGCAAAGGAGAAAGTGAGTTGAGTTGACAAAGCTAGAGCGTGAGCTTTGTGAGGTTAGTGCCTACTGACATACCACTGGGTAAAACTAAAAAAACAAAAGTAGAACAAAACAAAAAATCAAGTGTGTGTGTTATACATTCTGGATTGACCGTCTAGGAAGACGACTTTCTCATCTCCTTTCTTCCTCTTCTCTCCTCCCACCCCCAAAATGAGATTGTCAGAGTACAATCAGAAGGTCAGAGCAGTTAGGCAAAGAAGAGCAAACAGTCTTGAGAATAGGATTCCTTCTCCCTCCAGACCCTGTGCAGGTAAAACAAAGTGGAGATAAAGCGCTCTGTCATAAAGGGCTAGAAATGTAATGTTTGGGTCAGATGTGTTTGTTGCCATTTATCCTTACTTGTGTGTGCGTCCTGTCCTCTGCAGTAGTAACGACTGTGGTGGCTTACACCTTCTACAGAAAGATGAGCCGGGAAGAAAGGGTCTGTAGGTACATTTCAGCGAGTCTCAATATAATTCATACGAATGCAAATATTTACTAAACATCTCTCATGGATAAGGAGACAGAATGTCAAAGGGGGCCTTTTTTCTTTTGACTTTTTCTTCATTGATAATGACAACTACCGTTAACCGAATGCCTGTCATGTGCTAGCCTTCACAAATTCCCAGCATCAGACAGCACGGATTTGACGTGAGCAAACACGGATTATGTGGAAGACATTGTCTTTTTGTGGCGCCTGGGTAAGGAACGCTAGCAGAGGAGATTTGGTGAGAGTCTGAATGGAAGGGAGGCTCCTAGAAAAGAGGGCACAGAGTTCCTCCCAGGCAAGCCTGGGCTGTCCTGCAGCTGACGGGGTCCGCCAGAAGGAGTTCTGGGCTGCTTCAGAAGGCAAAGCTTGATCCCACAAGCCGAAGTTGCAGGAGGCAAGTTGCAGTTCATCATTTAGAAAAAACTATATATTTTGGCTCACCAGGAGCATTCCTGCAGTGGAACAGGCTGATTCGTTAAGTAAATAAGATTTCATATCACTGAAATATTCTAGGTCCCACCTCTCTGGGCTCCTGTGGACAGGGCTTTGAAATGTTCGCCTGGCTAACTCCACTAAGAGGTCTGTAGGTGCCACATAAATTCCTTTCCAGGAGAGAGAAACAAAAGCAAATTCCATTTATGTAAAGCGGTTGCAGGGTAGAGATCTAGGGAAAGGGTGAATAGTTCTGTCTTGGCTCTTTTTTAATAGAACCCATTTGAATAAAGGATCGTTTCTTCATTCATTCCCTAAAGATGGATTAAGCCCCTACAGGGCGGTTAAAATGCTGTTCAACTGAGAACAATGAAAGCATTCTTTTGTCCTTTTTCCTTGCCATTAAGAAATTTGAGGCTGTCGTGTAAGATGTCTTAGCACTGACATTTTTCCCTGACAGAACTGGAGGCTGGTCCTCTGGGGGGGTAATTACCAGGGAGAACAGCAAAAGGATAGGAACAGAGTGGGAAACACAAGGGCTCAGTAAACAAATGGCCAAAGGTAGTTGATTCCTGGTGCTCACTTCTGTGAGAGTTTAAGGAAGGGACACAGAGAGGTACAGCTAGAAACCTTCCACTTCCTGGTTTTTAAAGGAGACACGGTGATCCCCGTGACTGCAGGAAATAAGTGGGGCACGGCTCCGTGTGTGGGGAGCAAGGGGGGACTGGACCAGAGCCTCTTTGAGCAAACGGCTTCTCATCCAGCATTGTAAAGGGAGCAAGCCAGAGCAAAGGACAAACGTGGTCCTTGCTGCTGAGTGTCAGACAGAATGTCTCAGACAGGCATCTAGAAGAATGTGTTGGGAAAAAATAGGAGCTGTGTTCTGACTGGACCTCAGAGATCATTTGGGCCAGCTTTGTGGGTTGAAAGGAACACACTGAAGCCCGGGAGGAGGCCTGACCATTGGGATGCCTGGTCAACCGGGGGAAGGCGTACGGGCCCATCTGAGCCCATCTGAGCTGAGCTGTGGGAGCCAGGTAGCTGCAGCCCCAGGGCTCCTGGCGGCGCTGAGGAAAGAAGTGGTGGGCAGGAGAGCGTGGAGGGCTCTGTAGGCGAAGGTTCCTGAAATGCCCCGGCAGCAGGCCGACCCTCACCCTCACACAGTTTCAGAGCCGCCGCGGGCGCCGCCGGGCTGTGTGATGCTCCGTGGCACCTGGTGTTTTCCTCCCAAATTCACATGTGTGGCCCTAAACTGGTCGCAGCCTTTTAGGTTTGCAGTCTGTCGGGAACACTGTAGCTGTGGAGGTTTCTCGTCCCGCTCAGAATACAGGAAGATCTCTAGAAAAGGTCAGATTGCTCTTACATGTTAGCCTGGAGGTCTTACAGAATCCTGACACTGATTGGAAAAATTCTCTCTGAAAGGCTGAGTTGGGCAACGTTTTGATCGTTGTTGAAACTGGATGATGGGACATGGGGACTGTCCTCTCTACTTCTGTGTGTATTTGAGAGGTCCCAGAATGAGAAGTTTAGGGGGGAAAAAATAGGCAGATGTACTGTGTTCTTGTAACTCCCACACTCCTCAGTCTCCTGAAGCTGGGACCCAAGCTCCCCCCTCCGGGGAAGAGACCCAGGAGGCCAAGGTCACCACAGACCTCCCTCCCCTCCTGCGGCTAAGACCAAATGGCCGGTCTCCTGCCGCACGGCCTCCACAGCCAGCCCTGGGGATTTCTCCTGAAACCCTCTTTTTTTGATGCCTTTGGAACCAGCCTGTCCCCAACGCTCTTTCTCTACCCTTTCATTGGGCCCTCTGCCTCTACTAGGCCTTTAAATGCCTCTCTTTTCCGGTCCAGGCCTCATTTTGTCTTTTCTCATTCTCTACGCTCTCATCTGCTGCCCTGACTGCAGCTGTCCCCCGGGTCCGTGTCTCCAGCCCAGACCACAGGCCCGAGCTCACAGACCAAGTTTCCACATGCTTGGTGGGCCCTGCCATCGGGTGGCCCTCAGGCACCTGGCACTCGTGAGCTTCCTTCACCAAATCCCCCCCTTCTCCCGGCCCCATCGCGAGGGCACTGAGTTGGCCCAGCAGGGACCCGCGAGTTATTCTGGGTTCTCCCTCTCATCTGCCACATCCATCCTTCCAGTTCCTCCTTTCCCTGTGTCTCCTCTACCCTCTTCTCCCAGATGCTAACTTAGCCTGCTTCGGGCTCATCGTCTCACCTGGACACTGAGCAGCAACCGCCCCCGTGGGCGCCTCCCTCGACCCACATTATCCCACCCAAAGAAACTTTTTAAAACACATATTATACGGGGTCACATGCCGTATCACAAGGCTCAGGGGCCAGGTGGCTGCCAGGGCACAGATGCAGCCTCCCCGCGGTCCCACCTTGGCCCCTCGCCCCCGGGCCTCAGCGTCTGCATAGGACTACAGTTCTCCCGAACACTCTGTGGACTCTCTTACCTCCGTGCCTTTGCTCATGCTCACTGAACCTTCTCTGAACCATCCACTGCCCTTCTCACCCTGCTGAGGTCCTTATGATACTTAAAGATGCACCTCCAATCTCACTGGGCGCCTGTATCCTTAGTGGGCTTCCCAGGCTGAACCTTGTCTGTGTTTGCCTGGCACGTAATAGTGGCTCAGAAGGCATCTGTGGAAGGGAAGGGAATTTTTTTTTTAAATATAAGTCTTTAATCGTATCTAGTTTAGTGAGAATATAAAGCCTACTGGCAGCTATCTTAGTCCGATGGCTGTTTTTAAAAATTATGATAAACAGTGGCTCAAAGCAACACGGATTTATTCTCCTACGGTTCTGGAGATCAGAAATCTAAAATGAGTGTCCCCGGTGTAATCACGCATCAGCAGGGCTAAAGACTCCCGAGAAAAGCCGTTTCCTTGCCTTTTCCAGCTTTCAGAGGCTGCCTGCTTTCCTTGGCTGGTGGCCCCTGCTCCCATTTTGTCCCTTAGGAGCCAAGTCCTTCTTTCCCTTGTAATTGTGTTGGGCCCAGCCAGAGAATTCAGGATAACAGCCCCATCTCAAGATCTTTAATGTAATCACCTTTTGCCATGTGAGGTGACCCATTCACAGATTCTAGGAATTAGGCTACATCTTAGAAGGGTCCTCATTCTGTCTCCTAGAGCAGCCTTTTTCAGAAATGAGGTGCCGAGCTTTTGAAACACCAGTTAAGCAATGTTTGGGTTTCATTCTGAATAAGGATGAAATTAGATCAGCCATGCATTTCATTGCACGCAAAGGAAGTTGTTCAACTTGCCTCTGCCCCAGGTCTGAAAGAAAGGACTCGCTGCCTCTTCCAGATCCCCGTGTGGGGTGTTTAGCGTGGTTCGGGACAGGTCTCGGGGGAATCACATAAGAGAGACGTGCCAGTCGCTTGACCTCCACAGTGAGGCGAGAACTCCTGTTTTTTCCTGGGAAGCCGATGAAAGTCCTGGAGGGCTAGTTGCAGGACTCACTCGCTGTCAGGAACTGACAGATTCCTACCTCCCTGATCTATGAGCCTGGTACCTGAGCGGCGACAGGAAAAGACAAAGCTGTAAAAAAGAATTGTCAGAATCCCCCAGACAAAGCCTGCGGCCACCAAGCTCCTCCTTTGGGAAGATGTGGGTTCCAGATTGTTGCCTTAGGCATTAATTGCTTTCCCTGGAGCCAGAAGAAAATGAAGATTAATAATAATAATTTTTTTTAAAAAATTACTCCTCAGGGGCCGCATATGAAAGAACAGAGGGCACAGAGCTGCAGTCTGATACAATGATCCATGGCTTCTAGATCAGGGCTGGTTCCATCTCCCGGATGGTAACCTTGCAGTTGCTACCCTTGCAGGCTGGCCGGCAGTCCCGAAGAGCAGGCTCGGTCTTGGAAGCTTACCTCATCGAATGTCAGAGCTGGACAGGAACCTTGGAAATCATGTTTCTCAACTCTCTCACTTGGAGATGAGGTTAGACTCCATTGCCCAAGGTTGTGTAGCTCAGTGGACTCAGGAATGAGATAAGAACAAAAAGGAGGGTGTGACAAGCTCTTACTTATCCTTTGTGCTGCAGAATTAAATACTGTAAGTGTTTAGACACAAGCAAGGTCCTGGGGCCCAGCGGGCCAAGCAGGCTTTTGAGCTGGATGGACCATACAGAGTGGATGGGGCAGGGTCTGTCAGATAGTTTGAGGAGACCAGGGAGGGGTCACCAAGCGAGGGGAGATACCATGAGTGGAGACCTGCCTTTCCAGAACAGAGGGGAGAGCTCCGTGGTTGGAATAAGGGTGCTGGAAGATAGGTGGGACAAATTCTGGAACTCTAGAAATCCAGACAGGTTTTGGACTTCATGTGGGTGATCATAGACCCAAAGAGATTTGGCCTCAGAGAAATGGCAGCTGAACATAGAATTTTGAAGGAAGATGCTTGTGTGTGGTGAGACACCACATATATTCCTTTAGGATCCATCTAGGAAAGAAGAACCCAGAGAGCAGAAACAGGGCTTTCCTTTAGCGTGGTCTCCAGAAGGGAGGCCTTGTTTCATTTCCTTTTTAAATAATATGTTGTCTTGATGGTGGTTGAGACTAGAATGGGAAGGCCTTAGGAACACAGTGTAGAACAAGACTGTGCTCACCCCTGAGTCTGGGCCCAGCTCCTCGCCCAGACCTACCCCCCTCAGCCCACAGTCTTGAAGACTGTTGGCACCTCTGGGGTGCCTGAGTGGCTCAGTTGGTTAAGCGACTGCCTTCGGCTCAGGTCATGATCCTGGAGTCCCGGGATCGAGTCCCACATCAGGCTCCCTGCTCAGCAGGGAGTCTGCTTCTCCCTCTGACCCTCCTCCCTCTCATGCTCTCTGTCTCTCATTGTCTCTCTCGCAAATAAATAAAATCTTAAAAAAAAAAAAAAATTTATAAAAAAAGACTGTTGGCACCTCTGACCAAGAGCCAGCTTACCCGCAGGAAATTGGGTTGCAGCCCCTATTCCTAAAGGAGGAAGGAGCACTCGGTTAGTATTTGTATGGCCAGGCCCAGACTGGGTACTGGGGGTAACTAAGGTCCAGATCATCTTCACAGAGCTTCAAGGCGTTGGGAATACAAACTCATAAACATACTGACGTACCCGGTGGCGAGGGCAGTGTGTCCGGGTTGCCATGGCATCGCTGGGAAGGATGCCCGCCCAGCTCTGAGTCCCGCACCGCGACAAGGGCGAAAAGACAGTGCGAGCACACGTAGGGAGAATGCCTGAGAGGTGGTAGGGCTGCAAGGGAGGATGAGTTCAGGACCTTTTCAGGAGATAAAACAGGCCAAACGTGGGGAGTTGGGGGGAGGATGGGGGAGGCTGGAAGGCCTCTGGGTTCTAGCCTGGAGGACACCAACCGAGATAGAGGATGAGGAAGGAGAGGGTTGTGGGGGGAGCAGGTATTGAAGCAGGTGTGGACAGGCTGAGGCTGAAGTGCCCTGACCTGCAGCCGGGCTTGGGGAGCCCCACCGCGCATGGCACGCGACACGGGGCAGGCTGACCCCCTCTGTCTTCACGATGGCAAGATCCCTATGCCTCCCCAAAGAAGCCAAGGATACCTTGAGGAAAGTGGTTATCATTGTCTGAACAGACCGCCAGTTCTTTTCGTTAAGAGGAATCCTTAAAAGCCCATTCATCTGCGGTGATGTTTACAGTGTCCTGGCTTAAGCAACATCTACAAAGAAATCTTTGTGATCCAGATGGGTAGACCCGGGCATGTATTCTTCTTAAACACTTTGATCTTTAAACCACTGTCCTCCGATAATACGGTGAGAACTTGAGTCGTACGGCCCGGGTACCGTCCCAGTCATTATCCCTGTCTTCGGTCAAGCAGATGCTCGAGTCCAGCGCCAGACACCCACTCCCCGAGGTATGTGAGCTCTCAGCTCTCAGCAGAGAGGGAGCCACCACTGTCCCCCTGAGCCCTGGAGCGGAGCGCCACTGGACGGGGTCAAATGCCTTTGACGGGATCTCAGTCTGTGCTGCGTCCTTGGGCAGGCCACCCGGGGACCACCCGTCCCCTCGCTCCAGCGGCTGGGGGTCTGCTCGTTCTCCGGGCACGTTTACACATCAGAGCCTCTCATTCTGCCCCCACTGCACCACCATGCTTGTCACCGTTCTCTTCTATAATCACAGTATTTGTTGTTACTCGAGATAGAAGGCTCATAAAAAATACCGGGTTTTGTTAGGGGCTGTAAGAGATTCCAAGAGCTCAGGGCCCTGACTTTGGGAAACATTGTAGTTATTTTACTCAGCAACGGATTCTCAAATCCATGGAGTTGTCCCTCTGTTTTTTAGGTAGCTGTTCAAGTTTGAATTTTGTTTTTAACCATCGCATACATACTCTGTTTACCGCTGCCCTGCTGGCTGCTTGCTCAGCTAACACTTGTAACTAGAACGTGTGCTGTTAGAGGTTCCTTTTCTAATGCACTGATAAATGTTGTTTGCACAGAGATTTTGCTTATGTAGCAAGAGACAAAGATACAAGAATTTTGAAATGTCATGTGTTTCGATGTGACACACCAGCAAAAGCCATCGCCACAAGTCTCCACGAAATCTGTTCCAAGGTAAGGTGGGTCAGGACGCAGTGGTGCGTCTCTCTGTCTTTTCTTGCCACCTGAGCAGGGAAGCAGGTGTGGTCTGGGTCTCACGCTGGTGACGTTCTGCGGCTTAGGCAGAGTCACGGAGCCTCAGAGCCTCAGAATGAGGACAGGCAGCTGGGCATCGCCGGACCGGCCCCCACCTCCTTCCCTCCAGCAGAGCAGTCCTGACAGAAACATCCCCATCCTCTGCCTGGGACCTCTGTTGACCTCCATTAACAGGGTCTTGTACTTTTCAGGAGACTGTGCTATTAATCAGCAGCTCTGGCTGTTCTAGAGTTCATCCTTGCGTAGATCTGAAATCACCCTCTCTAGAACCTCCACGTAGTTACGTGAGATGTGTGATCTATAGCAACAGAGAAAGATTCCTCCATTTTAGTCTCTTTGCCCGGCCAGCCCTTTAGTGTTTGAAGACATCTGAAGCTGCTGGCTGTTCCTGTACGTTTGGGGGTGCTAGATAGCTCTCTGTCCAGTCTTCCTGCTCCTGTCTTCTTCCTTTCTCCAGAAGCCCCATCTCTTTTGGGTCCCAAGGTTACGAGGCTCCTACCCCTCTTCTCCTGCATACTCTAGTGGGGTCCCCCTGAAGGAACACAGTGTCCCATGGGTGAGCCAGTGGAGAAAAGACCACGGGCCACTCTGTCCCTTGACCTCCAAGGAGTACAATACGGGGGTGATTGATGTTTTTAGCAACCACATCACCTGCCGGCTTGTGTTCAAATAGCTGTTGGCCAGATCCCCAGGGCGCTGTCATGGATGTCCTGCGGCCAGGCCTTCCCACTCCCCAGACTGACTTACTCTGAACATGGGACTTGGCCGTCAACTCTGCTGGATGTCACCTGTCTAGTTTGAGGCGGATGCCGAGACCCCGACTCGTGACAGTGCTCCCTTAGCTTCTTGCCCAGGCTGTAGCCCGGTGTCTGAGCAGCAGAAGCAAAGCAGGTGCCAGCCACGTTTCCTAAGGGATGGGTAGGAGCTGGGACCGGTCTGCTGCTCTAATCCCAGCGACCACCCTCTGTCCCACTCCGGCGTTGACAGGCCCGTGCGGCGCGCTTCCTCCTTGTCCCTGCCTTCATTCAGTCCCGGCAGCCGATAGCTCGGAACGCCATTTACGTGCCAGGTACTGTTCTGAGAACACAGCAGAGACTGAACGGGGGGAGAAAATCTTTGTCCTTGTGGAGCTTGTGTTCTCGTGTCAAGCCGCCAGAACATGGCCTAGCACGGAGGAGGTGCTCGGTAAAATGTACGGCTGTTGTTGGTAGCGGCCCTCTGGCCCGCCGTCCCAGGCACGGACCGCGAGAGGGCTGGCGGGGGGCTCTGGGCCCGAGGCGACTTCTGTTCCACCTGGAATGCAAAGCTTGGGGCTGGGAATGAAGATGTGAGTGACTTGTGGGGTCACTGAAGGGGGGCGTTCTTTCAGTCCCTAAACCAACAGCACTGAGCGAAGAGGAGCGAAAGGTGATGCTCATGGCCCCTCGCGGCAGACCACCAATTCAGTAGACAGCTGACAGATTTGGGAACAGTCCTGATAGCAGCGAATATTTCCGAGCGCTGACACTGAATCCTCAGAACTGACATAACTATCACTGGGGACGTAAATACTAAGATTCCCAGGTGCGAAGAGGCACAAGAGGTCGGGTGACTGGCCCAAGGTCACACAGCTAGTATGTAGCGAAGGTGGGATTTGAACCTACAAACACTATCCCCAGAGCTCTGAAAAGAGTGTTCAGCATTCAGGAGCAATGGGAAAAGTCCGTTGCTGTGGGCAACCGTGGGCCAGCAGAGGGTATCTGTTTGGGTTGTTTCACTAGAGGCGGGAGCCTGCTGAATGGAGGAATCATTTCTAAGCAATCAGGAGACTGCAACTCGGAGGGATAGTCCCTCGCCTGTTACCCCTGGGGAAAGGAGCATAGTTCTCAAAACAGCTCAGTGATACAGGGGTGGGAAGTCAGGCCGTAGACTAAAGCCTGTTTGACTCGGAAGCCAGGTCAGCTCAGACCCTCGCCTGGCAGGAATAGCTGAAGACATGGGGTCTGTAGCCACGGACCGCAGGTGTGTTTTCTCTTCTTCAGATTATGGCCGAACGGAAGAATGCCAAAGCCCTGGCCTGCAGCTCCTTACAGGAAAGAGCCAATGTGAACCTCGACGTGCCCTTACAAGGTAGGTCAGCGGCGGCCACTCTCCTCATGCTGGCGCCGTCCCGCTGTCCGTCCTAGTCAGAGCCAGAGGCCCTTCCCTGCTTCCTGAGAAGCCATGCTCAAGCCAACAGATGCTCGCTGAGCAAGCACCAGGGGTCCTCCTGGGCACAGAGTTAATGTTGTGTCAATAGGATGAGGCACAAAAGGCCAGGATGAGTCTTCTTGTTCCTGGACAAGATGAAAGAATATTACCTTTAGTGGTTTTGTAACTCAGGTACAGCGTGGGATAAGAACCAGCTAGTTTAAAAATACATGGGTTGATGTGGGGGGAAAAAATGTTGTTCTTAAGTATAATGATGAATGTTAAGCAGACTTACTCTGGTGATTGTTTTTGCAATATATGCAAATATCAAGTCACCGTGTTGTACACCTGAAACACAGAATGCTCTCTGTCAGGACAGTTATACCTCTGTCGTAAAATAAAAATACAGATATTTGGGGGGATTCTGTGTAGTTCCTCCTCGTGCCTCTGTGCCCTGAGTGATGAAGTCTTCCCTGGGCATCAAGCAGGCCATCAGAAGCCGGTGTTCAGCATGTGTCAGACGGTGGCGGCTCGAATGCACGCGGTGCCCTCGGCGCTCCCCCGCGCCTCCCCTGCCAGAAGGGAAGGCTGACCGGGATTTCGGTGGGCTGGGGGGCCCCGGCGTCTGCTGGGAGAGAGGCTCTTCTCCCAGCACGGGAGCTGCCTCTTCCTCTGGAAGCGGGGCGCCGTGGCGCGGGAGAGGGGGGCCCCGGGCCGTCCAGACCATAAGCAGAGCGGCGGCTGTGTAGACGTGTGTGCTGGAACCACGGCGAAAGATCTGTTGCTTTTGTTCTCTGTAGTAGATTTTCCGACACCAAAGACTGAGCTGGTGCAGAGGTTCCACGTGTGGTACTTGGGCATGTTACCCGTCGACAAGCCAGTCGGTACGTGCAGCACTTACGTCCTTTCCCTGTGCGAGTGTTCAGGAGCCCGTGGGGGGAGCCCCCCCTGCCCGGAGGGTGGGGGCTGTTCTGTCCCCTTTCCTGGTCTTGAATCAGGCCCCTGCCCTGTGAGCAGCCACAGCACGTAAACGGTCCTGATCAGAAGAGCATTAGGGGACAGGCTAAGCTGCTCGGTCATGTTGTCCGCAGAACGGAGGGACTCGAATGAGGCAGACGCATAGTTCTCATTCACGCAGCTGTCCCGAGACGCATGATCCAGGGCTCTGGAGGGCTCTGCTCTTCTCAGAGGGAGCTTCCGTCTCTGGGGCCGGGGTGCCTGCTCTGGTCCTTGTTGACCACTGGGCAGGGGGAAAAGGCTGAGGGAGCCCTTGTGCTTTCCTTTTCAGGGGTGACCCCAAAGCAGCACAGCCCACAGTCAACTCCCATCCCAGGGGTTAGAACTTACCAAGCTGACAGGAGGCTGGGAGATGGAGCCTTCCCCTGGGTAGAAAAGGCTGAGGAGAAATCAGAACCCTCATGCCCTGCTTGGGAGAAATGGTACAGCTGCTTTGGAAAAAAGTCCGGCAGGTCAAACACACAGTTACCACTGGACTCAGCAGTTCTGCTCCTGGGCATATCCCCAAGCGAAATTAAAACATCCGTCCACACAAACATTCGCAGCTACACTTATTCGTCATAGTCAGAAAGTGGGAACAAATGTCCGTCAACTGACAAAACAGATTAATAAAATGTGATCCTGCCAAAAAATAAAATAAAACTGTGATGCCGCCATACCGTGTAATTTTATTTGGTGGTAAAGAGGCATCAAGTATTGACATGTGCTACAACATGGATCAGCCTAGAAGACAGGATGCCGCACGACAGCAGCCAGAAACAAAGAACCATGTACTGTGTGATTCCATGTGTACGAAACGTCAAGAAGAGACAGCCCTCTGGAGATAGAAATTGAATCAGTAATTGCCTAGGACCAGGGGGCTGGGAAGAACTAGATGGTGACCCCGAAAATGTACAGGGTTTCTTTTCGGGGTGATAAAAATGTTCTAAAATTGATTGTGGCGATGGTTGCACCACTCTGTGAATACACTACAAACTCGCACATGGTACACTTTAGATGAGTAAATCGTATGTGACTGAGAGCTCAGTAGAATCGCTCTCCCACCCCCACCCCCCCCCACGCACTGCCAACACTCAGCCGGAGGGCCCCCTTGCACAGTGCATCCTGCTCACGTACAAGGCCTTCCACACTTGGCCTCGTTTAAGTGGCAAAGTAAGGTGGAAGAAGATTGGGGTATTCTAGTGAGTGCTGGCTTCTGTTCCGTTCCTCTTCCCAAGGCTCCTTGCTTAGGAAGAGGTAACATTTGTTTAAGTACTATCTATGTACTCGGGGCTAGGGACTCTTTGGAGAGAAAGTAGCACCGTGGTCCAGTTAGACTGGACATCACCCACTACACCTCTCCAGGGGTTCTCATGACCCTTCTTTTTGTTGAAAAAGCTGGCATTTTTTTTTCTTTTAAGCAATGAAATGCTCAAAATGTCTTCTGGGGCTACAAAAAAGAAAAAAGATCAGTTTGGGTGTAGCTGCTACTGGGTGATTTGGGCCCACGCTGGAGAGTGATAAATGGCTTTAGGACCTTGTTCAGCAATCTGTTCCATCCACAGGAATGGATACTCTGAACAATGCCATAGAAAATCTTATGACCTCATCCAACAAGGAGGATTGGCCATCGGTGAACATGAATGTGGCAGATGCTACTGTGACCGTCATCAGTGAAAAGGTGAGCAGGATCGGACATGGGGTTGGTCTGTGTGGGTTACGGTAATCTCCCGTGAAACACAGACACGTAGCCAAGGCTTGACCTTTGGGGGTTGGGGGGCAGGGGGAGGGGTGGTTATGCTTAATTGTGAGTAAGATGCCTGCATTTTTAAAAAAACAGCTTTTTTTTCTGCCTTTGTGTCTGGATCTCTGCATCACTGTGCTTTTCTTTGAACTAAGAAGCTTCTCTCCTGGTGCTCCCAATTCTTTCTTCCTCTTGCGCCCCAGAGATGGAAATCATTTGCTAGAGGTACCTGTATGACACCGTCAGTCACTCCTTGTAGGGTTTGGTTTTCTGGCTACTCTCCAGGCTTCAGTGTGGACCGGGCTCTTTGTCTGGAGTTGGGGCACAGGAGCTGCTTCGGTTGTGGGAGGTCCTGGGGTTTGTTCTGTCAGGAGCAGCAGGGGCTGATGGTCATTGAGAGAGGCCAGCATTAGCCTCAGACCAGATTGTCCCAATTTTATGGTTGAGGAAACTGAGGCACAAGGAGATCGAATAAGTGTCTGTGGTCACAACAGCTAGAAGCAGCAAGCTCAGGATTCAGTCCAGCAGTCTGCTCCAGACTCCTGACCACTTTTCAGTTCTCCCTCTGTGAGGCACCTGTCATGGAAAGACCCCAAGGCATTGGCGTGCTCTTGATTCTGTCCACGGGGAGCTCACTTTTGAGCCCAATGCACCTTCGCAGAAGGAGTTAGGAGTCAGATGCTCACTGACCTTGCCTCTCAGGCTGCCAGGCTGGATCTTCTTAAGTCTTTAAACGTGTCACGCCCTTTTCTCCCTCAGCATCTGCAAGTGCTGCCCCCTCTGTGCCCACCCCCCACCGCCCGACCCTTACCCGGATCTCAGCCTAAACCTCCTAAACATCGTTTCTCCCAAGGAAATGTCATGGCGCCTCAGGCTCCTTTCATTTGCTATAAAAGAATTCTGTAGCACCTGAGTGAATATTTAGTAAGTCAAGAGTTAATGATCCAAAAGTCAACATTCTGGATGTGTTTACTAATTCAAAAATTGCATATGGTTGCTGCAGAGGATGTGGTGTTCATAAGAATGAATTCCGAACATTTCTTTACCCTGCATCATATGGATACCATATGGACACCAGTTTGGGGAGGGGGGGAGTGATTTGGCAGCTTTTCTACACGGTTTTAGATAGAAATACGATTCAGCGTACTATTTAGCATGGGAAGGAGAACCGGATGAAAAGAGATGCCGTGGCTCATTTTCTCTTGGTGCCCTGAGGTTTCCAGCGGGTTCGCCTGGCCGAACGGGTTTTGAGCCGCCGGGTGCCCTGTATGAGCAAAGCCTACCGAGTTTGCGTGACCCCGCTGCTGCCCACCGTGGACGCCCAGGCCCGCAGTGTGGTAGCCAGAGAACAGAACACACGCAACCGCAGCGAAGTTCGGAGCAGACTAAATGTCAATGAGACGCCCGCATAGCAGGGATGGCCTCTCCAGACACATTTAGAAACTCGCCTTTCTAGAAAAATACGAGGGCTTGCTAAATCAAGGCAAGCTATATATTTTTAATGCCAGTGTCTCTCTGCTCTGCTCCGGGCTTGATTCTGCGGTTTAAGAAATGAGCCCATTTAGTAGGACTTTTGCCCGGCTTCACAGAGAGTGGGCTGCTCAACAGCGTGTCTTGCAGAATGAAGAGGAAGTCTTGGTGGAGTGCCGCGTGCGATTCCTGTCCTTCATGGGCGTCGGGAAGGATGTCCATACGTTTGCCTTCATCATGGACACCGGGAACCAGCGCTTCGAGTGCCATGTTTTCTGGTGCGAGCCTAACGCGGGTAACGTGTCGGAGGCGGTGCAGGCCGCCTGCATGGTGAGTGGTCCCTGCGGGGCGCTGCCGCGGCCCTGGGCCTCTGCTCTCGTGCTGTGTGCAGGAAATCAGTGCGGAGCTCCTCGTTTGAAGGAAAATAGGTCTCCTCTCTAAAGGGACGCTCTGCTGGGTCGCGCCCCCAGTCCTGCGGACGCGATCCGTCGTGGCGAGTAGTTGGCCATCTCAGCGGCCAAGGGCGCCGACAGGAAGCCGGGCCGATGGAGCCGCATTCTGTAGGGACTCCGGTACCCCTGACAGCAGGGATCGTCAAATCTGCAGATTGGAGGAGTCTTAATTCTCGATCCCTGATTAACTTCAGTATACGGTCGGGAAATGTTGGGCATGTAGGAGTTGGTGCTCTTTAGAACCAGCTTAGGACTTAAGAAATGCAGTGTGTTGAATGATTTTTATTTCAGATAGTTGGTTTCAGCACGTCGGTCTTATATATTTAATTTGTATCTGTGAACTTAGTCCTTACAACGACCGTTTGTAGGGCGGTTAGTTCTGTTTTATTTATGAGGAAACAGAGGCTCAGAGGAAAGGCGATAAGAGACAAAGCCTGCGTTCAGCCCCGAGTTTTTCAGGTGACACAGCCACGCTCTTTATACCACATATAGGATTTCAAACAAAAATACCTCATCCTTCATTCTGCAGATATCCTTTGAGCACCTATGATGCTGGGCACTGAAAAAGTTCTATTTTTTTTTTAAGATGTTATTTATTTATTTGACAGAGAGAGACACAGCGAGGGAGGGAACACAAGCAGGGGGAGTGGGAGTGGGAGAGGGAGAAGCAGGCTTCCCGCGGAGCAGGGAGCCTGATGCGGGGCTCAATCCCAGGACCCTGGGACCATGACCTGAGCCGAAGGCAGACGCTTAATGCCTGAGCCACCGAGGCGCCCCAAAAAAGTTCTAGAAAAACTGAGGGAACAGTATGAATGTAGGCATCAAGACCTGGGGTGGGTGCTAATTCTTAGCAGCAGCAAGTTGGATAGCTGGAACTGAGAAAAGGAGGTGACGTCATGCCAGCGTGTTTATCTTCAGCAAACATTGTTAAGCAGGAGCGATGAATTGATACTGGATTTTAAAAGCATACTCCCCCAAAAAGAGAAACTAAAGGAGGGGATGGGTTGAAAGGACAATGGGCAGGAAGCCATTATACTGGTCCACACCTGGGTTCCGGAGGGTCTAAACCAGGAGTGTGGCAGTGGAGTAAGCAGGAGCAGATGCCTTGGGACGTGGTAGAGAATCGCCTGGCTAGGGATGAGCAATACTGAATTTGAAGCACCGGTTCTTCATTTAATTCAACCCACCGTTCATGGGCTGGACTCTGGGAAGTTCGAGTGAGATCCGATCCTTGCATTACAGAGCTTAGCTACAGGGGGAGACACGTGAGCCAGTTGTGGTGTAGAAGGTGCTGTGAGTAAAAGTATAAGACCACACTGGACTGAGAGGTGGCCAGGAGGAAAAAGACGCAGAGACCCTGAAGGTCGACCAAGGTCTGACAGGGAAGGGGTAGTTCAAAGCACAACAGTAAGGGGGTTTGCTTCTTGTTTTATGGGGGGGGAAACTCACACATTTTTTAGACTGAGGGAAATGAGCTAGCAAAGCTGGATTGAAACGGGGGTCATAGGGGCACCTGGGTGGCTTAAGCATCTGCCTTCGGCTCAGGTCATGATCCCAGGGTCCTGCGATCGGGCCTGCGTCAGGCTCCCTGCTCAGCGGGGGGTCTGCTTCTCCCTCTCTCTCTCAAATAAATAAAATCTTTTAAAAAAAAAAGAAAAGAAAAGAAATGGGGGTCAGATATACAGTTGGGGCAAGGTCTTGGTGGTAGATTAAGAGCCTAGGGCTGGGGTTTAGCCTCCTCACTGGGTCACGGTGACTTCGAGACTAGCCAGACACTAGGGGTCCAGGAGAAGCAGGTGGTGTTGAGGGAGGCGGCGGGAGTTCCCTGTTGTTTACACGTGGTAAACACGCAGTTGCCGGGTGAAGAATGAAGCAGAGGATGAGCTGGGCTCTAGATGGCCAAGGCGAGGCACAGGGAAGGGAGCCAGCTGACTTAAAGGACACCTTTGAGTGGAGAGGGGAGGGAAGGAGGGAAGGCAAGAGCCGGTGCTGCGGGGTGCTCATGGGCTGGCGTCCTTCTGCCCTCAGGCCTTTGTCAAGTCCTTCTGCCCTCAGGCCTTTGTCAAGTGCTGTGGAGCCGGGAGGCTAGTGACTCAGATCTGCCCACAAGAGAAGGGGCGGGGGGGACTGGGGCTGACAGAGCTGGTAGAGGGGTCCAGGTGAACCCCCGAACCCAGCATGGGAGACTGAGACGGGATGAAGACAATGAAAGCATCCAGTCAAGCAAAAATGGAGGATGACTATTTAGGTATTTCATGAAATTGAAAAAGGATCGTAACAGATGGTTTTAGTCGTAAAATGAATGGCTTTCAGCCTTAATTGTACATTTTAAATGCTGGTGACAATTAAATAATTAGCTTTATCACTGGTTACAGTTTGTTTTCTGATTCCCAGACTCATTTTCTCTCTAAGAAACAATTTTTACTCATTTGCTTACGATTTTAATTGTAATAGGGTGGCCAGCTGAAGCAGCTCGGCCAATCCAGTATAAAGGCGCACTGATAACATCACACTCTTTACACTCAGATCCCAGCATTTCTGACTCAGTGGCTTTCCTCTGGAGTCCGATCTGCATGAATCTCTGTCTGAACTATCTGCGTGTGAATTTGTACCATCTGAAATACCTGTGGTGTTGACCCACTCTTTTGAATCTACTTAATTTTTTTTTTTTAAGATTTTATTTATTTATTTGACAGAGAGAGACACAGCGAAAGAGGGAACACAAGTAGAGGGAGTGGGAGAGGGAGAAGCAGGCTTCCCGCGGAGCAGGGAGCCCGATGCTGGGCTCGATCCCAGGACCCTGGCACCATGACCCGAGCCGAAGGCAGACGCTTAACGACTGAGCCACTCAGGCGCCCCATTGAATCTACTTAATTTTTAGGCATCTTTTGCAGTGTGTGGTATAGGCCCAGCTGAAGATATTTTGGTGAAATTTAGGAGAGAGTGAGCCTGCCTGAAATTCGTCAGGTGCAGTTTTGACTCACACTGGACACACCTCCCAGGAGAGATTCCTAGTCCAGTGCACCATGATGCGACAGCTGCCCATTCACAGATCTGTGCTTTGGAAGTGTGTGGTCTGGGTTGTGGTGCAGACCTAGCAGGGTACCTTACACAGAGGAAACGAGAAATCCTTTCTTGGATGACTGGGTCGAAAGGGGCTAGTTCTGTAATCTCTGGGCTTTGTGACTCAAGAGTCCTACCTGTAGTTTATGCTTCCCGTGGGGAGGCATCAGCCTGTTTCACACTGTACTAAAGAACCTATTGATGTTTAAGTAGAGTTTAAAAAAATCAGCCATGGAATCAATTATTTTAAAGTGCTTGGATTAAGAAAAAACGTATTTGGTAAATTTTAACCTTCGTATCTAATTTTGAAGAATTACTTATCTTTTCATTAATATAAAAGCGGGTGGATTGTGTTACATTTCTGAAGGAGAGAAACTGTCTGTGGTGCCAACAGTGCTAATGGACATTTAAAACCCATTAGGATTTAGGGGCTTCTGGCTGGCTCGGTCGGCAGAGCGTGCAACTCTTGATCTTGGGGTCGTGAATTTGAGATTACTTAAAATTTTGAAATCCATTAGGATTTAGACTTGCAGATAAAATGTATCCTGAAGTCTGTACACATCCTTCTGTTTTATTAAAGCAAGAAACAGGAAAGGGAACGAACATTTCTGAACGCCTTCAGTGTTGCTAGGCCAGTTTCCGGCATTCTGCAAGGATTCCTTAATCGTAACGCCCTCTGTAAAGGTCCCAGCTTTGTGCCATTTTACATGGAAGCAACTGAGGGTGAGAGATTGAGTACCTTGCTTGGGTCATACAGTTCACATAAGTGATAGAGCCCAGATTCAGACTGTGCCCTTTCTACCGTGTTGTCTCCCAGTTAGCCATGAGCACTCACCTCATGTGCAGAGTTGTACCTGTCTCCCACAAAACTCGAATATTGTCTGTCCCAATCCTTTGCCTTTTCATTAGCTCTTTGACTTTTAGGTATATTAATTACAGCCTATCCATATAGAGAACAAGTAGAGGGTGGAGAAGGATGGCAAAAGCCACCACACCTTTGTTGAGCCGAATGATCTTTTTTTTCCCTGAGATCGAGACCTGAGCTGAGATCAAGAGTCGGATGCTTAACCGACTGAGCCACCCACGTGCCCCAAGCCTAATGATTTTTTTTTTTTTAAAGATTTTATTTATTTATTTGAGAGAGAGAATGAGAGAGAACACATGAAGAGGGGATAGGGTCAGAGGGCAAAGCAGACTCCCTGCCAAGCAGGGAGCCCGATGCGGGACTCGATCCAGGGACTCCAGGATCATGACCTGAGCCGAAGGCAGTCGCTTAACCAACTGAGCCACCCAGGCGCCCAGCCTAATGATCTTTTGAGAACATTTCAAATACCCACATTAAGAAATAAACTCTTGGGTTTATGTTTAGGAGCTAGGTCATTACATTTTGGAAGTAAATGTATTGGTGAATTAAAGTGAAATTAAACAAGAAGGGATGACACGTCATTAACGACCATAAAACACTTCTGCTTCATTTCAGTTACGATACCAGAAGTGCTTGGTAGCCAGGCCGCCTTCCCAGAAAGTTCGACCACCTCCTCCGCCAGCAGACTCAGTGACCAGACGGGTCACAACCAATGTAAAACGGGGGGTCTTATCCCTCATTGACACTTTGAAACAGAAACGCCCTGTCTCAGAGACACCATAGCTGCATATGTTAAAGGATTCTGGAATATGTACCTGAAGATTGAGTAGCTACACTAAAGAAGATGAACTGATACCTGGCCTTCCATTCAGTTGCTGATGCTTTGTCTTCAGAGAATTAATCCTTAACCAAACAGTGTTAGACAAGCATGTTCTCTTGTCTTGCCACCATCCTGTGATATGAAAAGAAGCATGACTAATTTTTTTTGCTATCAGTCAGATACATCCTGAGCAGTGGAAGGTCTTTTTCTTACTGTAAATATGGTGACCATTACTTGATTTCACGCACACGGAGAAGAATGTGGCCACAGCCCTCCTCGTGAACTACAGCTGAGTCCTTGGGGCGAATGGCGCCAGAGTTAGTTTCACTGTCTTCTGGACTGGATCTGTCGCAAGCACTTGGCCCCGTGTCCAACCTTGGAGTAGCCAGCGCGTACCAGATACCATGGATTTGCTGTAAAAATAGGATGAGGAGTTTTTGTTTCAGTCTTTCACGAAATCAAACCTTTTGGTTGACAACACTGGCTGTCGGCATCAGAACAGAAACCAGCCGGCGGCTTTCCTTGACGAGCTCTTGGACGCACGGACGCCATTTCAGGTCTACAGCTGCTTGTGGGATGTTGGGGGCAGAAGTGAAACTTCAGAATTGAAAAGCAAACCAAATTTGAGCAATTAAAATCGAGCAAAAAAATAGCCTTTCTAGATGGCTTTCAAACCGATTATTTAAAAAAAAAAAGAAAAATGAAAGAAAATCATAATGCATTTTGGGTGGGACATATTTCAAACTTCTGCCTTATATTGTACAATACAGCTAGAGAATTATAGTTCACTATGGCCATTCTCTACACAAACAACGTTAAAATGAAATATTTCTCCTACGCCTTTCATCCTTAGTTTGATAAGTAGCCAATATGCAATTTGGAGTTGAGGAAATGTCATTTATATTTTGGGTCTCCACCACATTATTATGTTGGTCTTCCTAGTGAAACGTTCTGCTAGGATTCCATATCCAGCTCAGTCTTACCCTCATGCTTTTTGCCCAGAAAGCTGTCTGTCCATCATGTATTGTCCATGGCAACAAATTACATTAAATTGAACCTTTCTGAAGTTATGTATTTAATATTAGAATTTGTTGGACTTTACTAGATATATTTTTAAATTTCTATTTTTTTCAAGATTAAAAAATTTCATATCAGAGCTAAATATACATAGCAACACTGGACTGCTTAACAAGTTTCCCCAAAATAGCATTTTCCTGCTTCTCTTTTCTCACCTATAAAGATACACAGATTTAGACTCTTGTTGACATTATCTTAAAAGGAAGTTGCTAAGGAGACCAATCTAAATATTAGTCTTATTTACTTTTTAATGTCAAAATTAACATTTTAAGACATCCAGTTATAAAAAGTAACACTTTATCTACTGCGATGTATTTGTTAAAACGGCTTCCACATTCTTACCCCATTTGAGCCTTATGAGGTAGAGAAAGGTACTAAACACATTTGAGAAATAAAAATATGTATAAAGTACCAAGAGGCTCAATCATGTAGCCTAAGATCTCTCAGAAGTTTGCGAGAGAACCAGGACGAGAACCCACGCTTCCCAGCTCTGTTGTAAGTCATGCTACTTCCACATCAGTGAGGAAGGGTCTCTCCACAGTTAACTCTGGGCATGTCCGGTTAGTGTCAAGAAATCTTAGAATTCCCTGTAGGAGGAGGGGAATACATCCAAGTTCCTCACACAGCAGTCTTAATCATAAAACCATTGCCCTGTCTCAGTCCAGGCCTCTTTCCCTGCAGCGTGCCTCAAACGTGTTGTAGAGGACAGGATCTTACATGCCGTGCAGCCTCTTCAACTTCCGAGATTTCCCAGAGGTGGTGGTGCTGGTGGTAGAGACCGTCCTAACTCATGGTACTTAGCCACCGGAGAACATAATGGAGTAGGTGGCCTCCTGCCCCTGCTCCCTCAGAATTCTGGGACTGTTTGCTAGCGCTCTAGTGTTACGACAAAAAAGATGCCGCCCTAGAAATGAATTCTACTTCTCACCAGCCTATGTACTATTCTATCTGAAATAACCAGTGCCGCCATAAGAAATTATTGCGTTAAGAAAATCCTTAGTTTGCCCTTTGAAAAGCTGTTCAAAATTCAATCACAATGATCTTTCATCTCGATCTCCACAGTGAAAGGTTTTAGTGATAAAAATTCTAAGTCACCCACTTTTATGTCGGAAATCTCTACCAGAACCCACTGTTGAATTTTTAAGGCATACCTTTGCTTGTTTTCAGGATCAAGAATACTGAGCTAGCTTTAAGTAGCAAACTGATTGATATATGCAATTATAGGATGTGTTAAGATGAACGATAGCCTTTACATACTGAAAACTTTACTGCAGATATTGTTTTGAAAACAGCTTTGCGTCCTAAATGCAATTAATTTTTTGTAAGATTCATTACGTTAAACAGAGCGTTCGGACACTTTCTGCCATGGCCAAAAAGTACGTGTGTCGGTCTGTGTGCACTTCTCTGGGAGAGGGCGTGGTGTCTCAGCTGACGCTGTGGTGACACTCGGGTTATCTATGCATCTTCTTTAGACCTGCCACGCGGTAAACGGGCGGCCGTGTCCGCTCTGCCTCGTTCGTCTTACCATTGTTTTAATTAACCTGTTAAATACGGCTTGAAATATTTTTATTTTATTTATTCTATTTTTACTGAAATATACTGCATTATTGTGTTAATGTATTATCTTTACTGGATAGTATCTCACAGTGTATCCAGGCCTAAGCGATCTCAGTGAACTATACGTCACCTAAAAGGTGGTTTTGTAATGATTTGTAGTCACATTTTTATTGGAATATGTAGAAGAAATGGCAAAATGCTCAAAGGTCCTTTTATTTTTTAAAAGCAGCTAGACAGACGCAGACTTGCCACCTCATCTATGTGCTCCTTGGCGGCATCAAGGGGAACAGCCAGCAGGCCTCTGGCAAAAACTTTACTTTGCAAACCAAAAGCACTGCGCGGTGCTTTGTTTTTATATCCGTCACAGCACATGTGATCTCCCCTCAAAGACACATGTCCACAAGCCCTTTGTTTCCACCTGGATATAAGATCACCCATAGCCACTTAGGACATTGTTTTCTGTTTGTGTCTGTCTGGTTGCATGAAGGGACATTAGACCCATTTCCATTAAAGTAAGTTCTTCGTGATAAACTGTTGGCACTGCTACTTTTTTAAAAATCCAGTCTGATTTTATGATGGAGATTTGTAAGACCATTCTACACAAGGTCACTTACTAGAAAGCCCAAAATCTTTCCTCCTTTTCTTGTATGACACACTCATTTCATAAGCATCACAACACAAATTCAAGATTTCACAAACAACGGGAAAAACCTATCCCTAACTGATGCTAGCACAATTTAACTAGTAAAACCATTAGCTCTCTAGTTTGCCAGGCTTCCTTAACCTAATACACAGCTGACATGTGTGTTACACAGCCAGGAAAATGAAATTTAATTTATTTCAGCTTCAGAGAAAAGATTCAGCTCACACTTTATCAGTGAGAGCACTCCCTGCCATCCAAAGCAGCTTGTTTATCCTGAAAGAACGTTTGCTTTTGCTTTCTGCCCCGTTTGCTGTTGACCACTTTTACACATTTTAATGTAATATGTTGTGAGAATAAACTTAGCTGCATAAAACGTCTGGCTCGTTGATCTGACATCTCAATCCTACAGACCCAGGAATGGAAATGCAAGTGTAGTGTCTCCATGCTAGTCGTTTTATTTTCAAATGATTCTTACCTCAAATTAAAGATCATTTTAGTAATGAAAGATTCTGCTTGGATTGTTATTGCAGATTTCCACCTGGTAAGAACTAGAAAGTAACTTTAAATTTTGAGTAATTTATCACACTGCCCTTATTTGTCAATCAGCAATGACAGCCGGCGTCCTTAGTCACCAACTCGAGACTTGTGGAAGCCGTCTTCCTCGTATCAAGATAGTCTAGCTTTCGTTCTTTTTAAGAACCTGACGTCAAAGAACGAAGAATAGGGGCACCTGGGTGGCTCAGTCGGTTAAGCATCTGCCTTCGGCTCAGATCCTGATCCCAGGATCCTGGGATCAAGTCCTGCATCGGGCTCCTTGCTCCGTGGGGACCCTGCTTCCCCCTCTGCCTCTGCCACTCCCCCTGCTTATGCTCTCTCTCTCTCTCTCTCTGTCAAATAAATAAATGCAATCTTAAAAAAAAAAAAGAAAGAAAGCTGTACAGGAACTAAATCCAAAATCAAAGGTAACCAGAAAAGCAGTTAGATCTGGGCTAGGGCTAGTTTAACTGTCAGACATATGAAGATAAGTGGAATTTAGAGTATGTACGCATTTTTTTTTTTTTTGGTTCATCTTGAAACATCCCCCCCCCACCCAGTTTCTTCCTAACTCTATTCAAAGGCAGTTACTCTGAGGGAACAAAATTTCATTTTGGTTTCAGGTATTATATTAATGGTAATTTCAGATAAAATTTGCTATTGGAGAATCTACCAGTAAATTCATTATTTTAGATTTTTGCAGCACTTTTCTCTAAGAAGTTCAAGAACGGAAAATGTGAGTGTAATCCATATTCTCCTTCACTAGAATTCTCACGTTTTTATCCAAAGTCTTTTTCCTTTTTTTACTCTACAAAAGTACTTAAATAATTGATCACGTCCTTAGAAGACTGTCAAAGAAGAACACTTCAGGCTTAATGAATCATTCAGAATCCCCATATATTTCTAAAGAGAAAAAGAGTGACAAGATACGTGTGATGAGATACTGAAAATAAGGGGCTTAAGTTGTGATACGACATGAATCACAAGCTTATCAGAAAAATATCCTGAACTATTCCTCTACAATGAGAGTTTGTATAACATCACAGAAAATAAATATCTCAGACCTGCTACTTTTGGACAATGGAATACTTTTCAGCCTGGGGCAGGGGAAGAGGGCAGGAGGAATTAGCGATTCCAGGGATAAAATACCAGCTCTTTACCCAACCAAGTTCAATTCAGCTACACCAGCTAGCCCTCTAGAGGCCTGGAGCGCCCAGAGCCAGACAATAGTATGAGGAAAGACCTAATTTATGAAGCAAAGAAGTCTATCGTTTTTGATTTTTGAAATCAGTAAATTAAGTTGGGCACTTAAAACATTTCTGTACTTTCTGAGAGTCATAATTGAGAATTCTTTGGGGATTTAAAATAGAAGTTCACGTATAAAAAGGCCTGTTTCCTTCGCTGACACATTCTGATAAATGTAAATTTTCAGCGAAAATATTTATTACTACTAAAATGAAATTCACCATTTTGTTTATCCTCACTTCAAGTGAGAAAATAACGACTAGAATATTAGAGCTAAAATCGACCTAAAAATTCATCTTGAAGAGGATAATATTCTACTGAAATCATGCCACCTGAATTGAACATTTAGGAATTTACATAACACTGTTCAACACAACTGGATTCTGAAAATAGAACTTTATATTCAAACTTTGTGTCTATGAACATTTTTTAAACAATAGGTTTCATAGTTGTAACTCATTTGATTTAATGTCAAACAATTTCTGTTTCCATGATGAAAAAAGAATCAATAGACCCAGAAATGATAATCATACCAATTCTTGGTAGGCAATTGATAATACATCCAAGATGAATTGACTTTTAATATAATTAACATAGTGCTCTACAATATATTTTAATTGTACATCAGAAATGATTTCCCAAAGTTTGATTACCGTGTGCCATTCAGAATGACTTGTAGATTTTACCGTTTCACCTGATCTTGGAACAGAATCAGACATTTTTATGGATTTCTTTAATAATCGGTGTCACTTGTATTCAGCAGGTTTGCCTCTTCCTCAGAGTTAATACTGTTTAGATGGCAATCTGTGTACACTTTTTTCCAACCATATTTGGCACGGTCAGCAGGGATAGTGGACTATGTTCCATCTGCTCAGGATCCTGGAAGCTTTTCCCATGAGAAACTGTTTTCGCTCTGGTACTAACGTGCAGCTGAACTACCCACACCTGGAACTTCGGAACCTTCTGTTCTTCCTACTCGGACTCAATGTCAATCACATTACAAAAACTCATGCCATCCCACGTTTAAAGAATATTTTGATTTTTTAAGGAAAAAAATCGACCTCCATAGTGATTGAAAATGTCAAACCACAAGTGAATAGATCCGGAAAAGCAAGCTCAAGTCGGTGTGAGAGGCCGGCAGCTTTTCCCTATCTGCACTTTCTAATAAACCCGCCTCAAGTCTGTTATAAGGCAGACAGTGTTTCCCTTCAGGAAAAACTGTTGCAGCTTCCTCTTAAAACAGTGTCCTGAGTCCCGACTGGAAGTTAGCAAGAGGGAGGCAAGTTCTAACAGCTGATCCTGAGTCTACAGCTGGACATTGTAGAACAGATCAGCACTGAGCTGTTGCAGTGCAGGACTTCGGCCTTGTTGAATTGCCTACATTATTGTTTCTCACTTGTCTTAATTCCCTTGAAGGTTCTATCACATGTAGAAGATACTAAGTGACCAAAAGCGTGAGTATCTTGTGTAGGGTAATCTAACCTTCAGAGAGGTATCAGACTTTGACAAAAAGTCAACTGCCCTTGACGTCTGTAAAAACCACAACACAGTCAAAGCCATGGTCGAGGACGTCTGAGTGGGGAAGAAGGTAAGTTCTCCTTAGGCTTTTCCCCTCTTCTGGTTATTGATGGTGAGGGAAAGTAACCAGTCTTGGGTCCAAGCCAATGATAGTAAAAATGTTGAGTTGGTATCTGAGATTTGATCCTGTGGGGACTTGAAGATGGCAACATCACTGGAGGCAAAACAATCTCTATGGGTTTCAGTGCGATCACTCTGTCTTCTGGGCGAGGTCTTACGAAGTTTGTCTGCCGTTCATATGGTCTGGGGTGAGCTGTGTTCTTCATAAATGTAGGCACTAAGGGATTGGCGGCGGGCTTGCCGGGTTTTCTGACCGGCGAGGAAGAAGCTGCTGAAGTGGCATTTTTCTGTGCCAGAGATGTTTTTGTTGTCAATGTCTCTGACCGATTAGCATGTGCATTCGTTTCTCGATTCAGGAACTCAGCGATTTTCGTTTGGATGCTGTTATTGTCACTAGTGGGAGCTTTCGGCAATGATATTTTTGATTTTTTCTTCTTCTTCTCCCGCTTTGAAGATTTACCCAACTCAATTCCATCCAGTAGACCCTTAGCGGCAGCCCGGGCCAGAACGTCTCTCACAGACACTGTCTCAGATGGGTCCCGCTACAATTAAAAGCAGCAGTTACTCAGTGTCAGAGTTAACTATTGCTGTGCATATTACAAATGTTCTCAGCTTCAGGAAAAACAAATGAGTACCTTTATTACTATAAAAGAAATGGTTTTTAGGCCTTAGTCCCAAATATATCCCATAAAACTCAGCAAATGACTGTCTTTTTGTACTTAAACTTCCCCATTTGTAAATCTGATAGAAAAAAAAATTCTAGGCCTTATTTCTTCCATGTGAGCTTAGATGAACTACATGTTGGCAAAGTGCTTGGAAAGTGGGGGTGGAGAGCAGGCAAGGGAGGAACGCTCAGGAGGAATAGGAAGATAAAAATAGGGATTTGGGGGCGCCTGGGGGGCTCAGTCAGAAGAGTGAGCAACTCTTGATCTGAGGGTCGTGGGTTCGAGCTCTATGTTGGATGTAGAGCTTACTAAAAAAAATAAGTACCCTTAAAAAAAAATAGGGATTTTTGTGCCACACAGTAGTAACTCTTTCTCCTGTCTTTTAGCTATTTTTTTTTTTTATGTTCAGTTAGCCAGAATATAGTACATTGAAAGTTTTTGATGTAGTGTTCAACGATTCATTAGTTGTGTATAACATCCGGTGCTCATCACAACACGTGCCCTCCTTAATACCCATCACCCGGTTACTCCATCCCTCCACCCCCCTCCCTTCTGTAGCCCTCAGTTTGTTTCCAGAGTCCAGAGTCTCTCATGGTTTGTCCCCCTCTCTGAATTCTTCCCATTCAGTTTTCCCTCCCTTCCCCTGTGGTCCTCCGCGCTATTCCTTATGTTCCGCATATGAGTGAAACCGTATGATAATTGACTTTCTCTGCTTGACTTATTTCACTTAGCACAATCCCTTCCAGTCCCATCCATGTCGATGCAAATGGTGGGTATTCATAAATAAGCACACCATTACAAAATGTTCACAAAGTACCTAGGTTCCTCTTTATGAGGTTTGTTCTTTCTTAATTCCAAAGTATGACATGGATTGGAATTTTCCCCCCTTACCTCCCTTGTTAGAACAGAAAGAAAACAACCATTGGTAATTCCAGATGGTTCCATTCTGAAAAATTTATCAGTAGACAGATGTATTTCCTTTAAGGAGCACAGTGGAAGGACAGGAGGACTAAGCCTGCAATAGAAATGAGCAAACAGGAAATGGTTAGAATGGCTTGTCTGCCAATCGAGAATGACAGTAAATTTCAACAATTTTTCTTCTGTTTTTTAACCATTTAAACAAAAATTCTAAATAAGAATAAAATGCCAAAGTAGAACAATATTATAAATTAAAAGCTCTAATATTTCATGTTAGCTCATAATTTATTTTGCTTCCCAAGGTTTGCATCTTTAAGCAACTATGCCAAGAATATCAACCTTGCCACAAATTAAAAATCCTTTTCCAAGTCACTAATATCTTAACAGAAAGACTTCCATTATCAAAACAGGTAAATATGCATAGTAATCACAAAGATAAAATAGAAAAAATCCTTCACTTTCACATGTTGTCAAAATACAAAAAGTATGACTTCCTTCTTTTGATTACTTTTTGCACAGTTACAATATAAAAATGGCCTATCGTTTTAACTACATTATTCTTCCCAACCGCTTTTTGAGTATTAGTGAATGTGTTACACAGTGCTCAAGAAAGTGCACAACAACACTTTTGTTGTGCCAGAAACATAAAAAGCTCTAATCACTATTATGTGGAAAATAACATCTTGGTTTTTATATTTACTATTTAATTTCTCATTCAGTAGTAAGTGGTTCATTCATAAATAATAAATAATTCTTATATTCCCATGCTTTTGCAATTAAAATATATCTAAAAAAGGAATAAACATTTTTCCATATAAATTAAGGTGTCAGGAACTCTTGTTAATAATTTTGTATATTTTGAAATTTAACACCTTTTTTTTCAAGTTTTTATTTAAATTCCAATTAGTTAACAGTGTAATACTAGTTTGAGGTGTAGAATTTAGTGATTTGAAACCATTTTAAATGTATATTTATTCATTCACTATTTGCCTACTATGTGCAAGGCACATAAATATTAATTCTTTTGAATAGTTTACAATTTAGTTGGAGAAACTTTATAATAATATAAAGAAGACCCAATAAGAATGCTGAGCCAAGTAGAGACAAAATCATGTAGGAATAAGGTACAATTAACTCTGGCCATGGGATGGCAGATATGAAGACTCCACCAAAGAAGAACCATTGGTGCTGTGTCTTGAAGAATGAGTAAGTTTCCAGTAACATAAAGTATTTCTAGGCAGAAAGAAGAACATGAACAAAAGCACAAGTGTGTCATAAAAAGGTGTGTTCATACCCTATGATCCAGCAGTTGCACTACTAGATATTTACCCAAAGGATACAAAAATACAGATTCAAAGGGATACATGCACCCTGATATTTATATAGCAGCATTATCAACAATAACCAAACTATGGAGAGAACCCCATTGACTGATGAATGGATAAAGAAAATGTGGTATATGTACACAATGGAATATTACTCAGCCATCAAAAAGAATGAAATCTTGCCATTTGCAAGGACATGGTTGGAGCTAGAGAGTATTATGCTAAGTGAAATAAGTCAGAGAAAGACAAATACCATATGATCTCATTCATGTGCAATTTAAGAAGGAAAATAGATGAACATATGGGAAGGGGGAAAAGAAAAAAAGAGGGAAACATTCCATAAGAGACTCTTAAAAATAGAGAACAAACTGAGGGTTGATGGAGGGAAGTGGGTGGGGGATGGGCTAGATGCACCCACCTAGCCCATGGGTATTAAAGAGGGCACTTGCTATTATGGGCACTGAGTGTTGTATGTAAGTGATGAATTGCTGAATTCTGCTCCAGAAACCAGTATTGCACTGTATGTTAACTAGCTAAAATTTAAAAGATAATTATTTTAATTTAATTTAAATTTATTTTAAATTAATTTTTAAATTAAATTGAAAAAATAATAATAACTTAAAAATGTGTTCAGGGTACAGCAAGTGTTTCCAAGTGGCTGGGATATAAAGTGAGTAAGTGGATGTAGAGGTCGCTTAGGATGCAGGCAGACCCATATGACCTCAAATGACATGCCAAAGAGTGGCGCAAGGGTGGTTCTTTTTTTTTTTTTTTTTAAAGATTTTATTTATTTGACAGAGAGAGACACAGCGAGAGAGGGAACACAAGCAGGGGGAGTGGGAGAGGGAGAAGCAGGCTCCCCTCAGAGCAGGGAGCCTGATGTGGGGCTTGATCCCAGGACCCTGGGATCATGACCAGAGCCAAAGGCAGACGCTTAACGACTGAGCCACCCAGGCGCCCCCAAATGGTGGTTCTTAATAAATGTTTATGTTGAACTAAGCTGAAATATAATAGCTGTGTAGGTTCTAAAGGCAACCTTATAATCAACAAATTGAATTTCTGAGCCTATTCATATATATGCTCTACACAAATAGAAATGATCAAAAAAATTTTATTCACATAAGGTAAAGAATACTCTTCGAAAATAATGATTTCTTACCAATTGGGAACATATTTAGTTCCAGAATGTAAATATGAAGGTTGGGGTTTTGTCAATTTTAATTTATAATATATTCCTAGCACCTAAAAGAGTGTCTGGTACATAATAAATATTCAGTAAGTGTTTAATACATATGATATGTCTTAGCTATATATGCTGTCTTTTTAAATGGTAATAATAATCCTAATTAAGATTGGTCAAGTTACCTTATAGAAACTGTCTCCACATAACAAAGTTATTTCTAAACTCCAGCTTACAGGCCATTTCTTCAAATAATAAATTAATACCCAGTCTCACACATACCTTAGATGATCACATTTGGAATCTGTAGAATTGATATTTAGATGAGATTTTGGATTTAGAATTGATCCTGGAATGGGTGAGGACCTGAGGATATTGGGGTGAGTTGGATGTATTTCATGCATGAGACAGACCTCAATTTTAGGGAGCCACAGTGGACTGTTAGGGGTTGAATTATGTTCCACCAAAAATTCATGCCCACCCAAAACCCAGAATGTGACCTTATTTGTTAAATGGTGTCTTTATAGATATCATTAGTTAAGATGAGATAATACTGGAGTAGAGTAGACCCTAAATTCAATATGGTGTCCCTATAAGTAGGGCAGATAGACACAAAGGGGAAGAGGGCCATGTGAAGATGGAGACAAAGAGTGACACAGCTACAAGCCAAGGACACCAAAGATTGCTAAGAAACACAGAAGCTGGGAGAGAGGCATAAAACATTCTCCTCAGAGGCCCCAAAAGCCAACCAACCTGCCAACACCTTGACATTCAGACTTTTGGTGTCCCAAACTGTGCAAGAATAAATTTCTCTTGTTAAAGTCACCAGGTTTAAAAAAAAATAAATAAATAAATAAAGTCACCAGGTTTGGGATAATTTGTTGTGTAGCCCAGGAAAATGAGACACCTCGGAAAAGGAATTTTGCAGATGTAATTAAGGTCTCAAATTAGTTAACCTTAAGCTATGCATATTATCAGGGTGGGCCCGACCTAATCACATGAGCCCTTTAAATCCAGGTCTACAGGAGTTCTTGGAAGATGGCAGCAGAGTAGGAGGATCCTAGGCTCACCATGTCCCAGAGATACAACTTAATAACTATCAAATCATCCTAAATACCCCAGAAATTGATCTGAAGACTGGCAGAACAAACTCCACAACCCAACGTAGAGAAGAGGCCACACTGAAGAATGTAGTAAGTGTAGAGACTCAGCTTGGGGGAGAAATAGATAGTGGAGCTGCAGTGGGGAGGGAGCCGCGGTCTCAGAGATGGGTGAGTGATACACTAGCACACAGGAGAACACACAGAAAAGACGAACCTCCATAGCAATGGACTTGGGAAGTGAGAGGTGAGTTTGGTGAGTTCTTTTAACCAACAGAATTTAAAGCCTGGAGTTTTAAAGGTCAGCATGCTTGGATCTGGGAGAGCTCAGAGGACATTGGGACTGCTTCGGGAGAGAAGGCAGGCAAACAGCCCACAGACATACAGTGTGGAAACAGCAATCTGAAGAGTGCCTGGAACACGGAGTCAGGAGGTTATTTGTTCATCTTGGAGCATGTCCCAAAGAGGCAGCATTCAATGGAGAGAACCCTCCAAGAACAAAGGAACTGGCTGGCATCATTTCCCTCTCCTGCCCCTCAGCATAAGCACAGGGCTAACACTCCCCACCTAACTTGCTTACACCAAGCCCTGACCCCTCACCCTCTGGAACAATTGCTCTTTCTAGTCACCCTTGCCTCAAGCTCACTGTGTGCTTTCCCAGAAGACTGGCCCAGATCCCTGCCAACATCATATCTCCTGACCCGGGAGTTTTGGTGAGGCCTCGGTTCTGGTGACAGTAGAGACATGTCTCATTTCACAAGCAGACCACAGCATACCTAGTTAAAATGCACCACATTCAGGCCAGA
Source organism: Neomonachus schauinslandi (assembly GCF_002201575.2). NCBI lineage: Eukaryota > Metazoa > Chordata > Mammalia > Carnivora > Phocidae > Neomonachus > Neomonachus schauinslandi. The sequence continues at coordinate 170,055,150 of NC_058404.1, forward strand.
GACCAAATACTGCCCACAACAGACAAAGAGAGCCTCTGCAGGTGACGGGCCTGAAGGATAAAGTGGCCAGGCCACAATAGCAGAGCACACACAGCACACACTGGAGACACTCCAAGAAGTGTCAGCCCTGGGGAACAGGGGACACTACACTGCAGGGCACTAAAGACCTCTTCTTCATAAAGGCATTACCCTCAAGAACAGGAGACATAGCTGACTTTTCCTAACACGGAGACTTACACAAAATGAGAAGACAGAGGAATTTGTTCCAAATGAAAGAACAGGACAAGGTCACAGCTAGAGATCTAAGTAAAACATATAAGTAACATACTATTTAAAGCATATGATCATGCTTGAGAGGAGAGTTGGGGCCCCCAGTGCAGGCCAGGCATTCATCAGCCACTGGCCTCAGATCTCTCTGAGGCAGTGGTCGCACTATGGTCCTGCTGGTGTCATGTCATTCTACAGCTTCTTTGGGGGCGAGGTTTTCGAGAACCACTTTGAGCCACTTGTCTATGTGTGCACCAAGTAGGACTATGAGCTTTTCTTCAGCTGCTCAAAGTGTGAACACATGGCCGCTTTCACTGAGACCATGCATGCTGATCGTGTGGCCAAGCATCAGGAGCACAATACACCTGAAGCCTTAAAAGGGCCCTGTGGCACGTGTGGCCATGGGCTGGGTCATGAGTTCCTGAATGATGGCCCCAAGCCAGGGCAGTGTGCTTCTGAATATTTAGCCACTTGCTGAAGTTCAGCTGGAAAGGCAAAGGAACTTCTGCCTCTCAGGAGCCATAGGCAGGCAGTGAATACCCATTCCAGCTAGACTCTGCCCTGTGGCCACACTCCAACCATCCCACTGTGGAACTGGAGGCCCCGACATTCAGACGGGGAGAGGGCTAGCTGAAGAATCAGGAAGTCGTGGCTCTCCACGGGTTCTTCTTGGGAAAAACACTGGTCTGCAACGACGGCCCATACCCTGCTGCCAGGATGGGCCTGGAGGGCCCAGCTGCGGGCTTACCTCAGCCTCTTGCTCCTTTGGGAGCCCCAGGGAGGTGGGCTGTAAGCCTAGATTGTCTTTGAATGATGGTGCATCCCCACCTTCTCTTCTCCTCAGCCCACTGTCCCCTCCTTGCTGGTCTCAACTCACCCCTATGGGACCTGATTCTGAGACAGGCTCTAGCCCTCACTAAAGCTTGTGTTTATCTTCCCCAGGCTGTGCTTGGAGACAGAATTCAAAGGGAGGCAGCTCTCACCAGCTGCTCCAGCATCAGTCACTACATGACTCACTCTGGTTAAATCCTTCCAAGCAGCCAGAGTGATGATGATCTTTGACCCACTGAAGGAGTGCACCAACAGTAGTACAGATCTCTGGGCTCTCAGTTATGAGAGGAGAAATCCTGAACCCTGTTTCACAATCTGTGCAGGTGCACCTTGCCTCACTTGGGCTTAGGAAAGTGGCTGGTGCTCCATTACCTTGATCGCCCAAGGCCAAGGCCAGGGGGCTCACAGCCCACAGTTCACACCTTCCCAGGAAGCAGTGACTTTACTGTCTTGCACACGCTTTGGAGCTCTTGCCGTCTGGGAAGGTGGGTGATGCTGAAGCTCCCTCCCATCTTAACTCCTCTGTGGAGTAATCAGATCACTAAACAAATGGAACCCAAAAAATAAAAAAATAAAACAATGATCATAAAGATACTAGACTTGAGAAAAGAGGGGAAGACATCAGTGAGACCTTTAACAAAGAGGTAAGGAATAGCATAGCAGAGATAAAGGGCTCAATAAACGAAATGAGAAACACGCTTGCTGGAATGAACAGCAGGCTGGAAGAAGCACAGGAACAAATTAATGACCTAGAAGACAGAGTAATGGAAAGTAATCAAACTGAACAAAAGAGAGAAAAAATTATGCAAAACAAGAATAGACTTAGGGAACTCAGCAACTCCATCAAACGTAATAGCGTTCTTATTATAGGAGTCCCAGAAGAGGAAGAGAGAGAAAAGGGGGCAGAAAATTGAAGAAGTAATAGCTAAAAACTTCACTCATCTGGGGAAGGAAACAGATACCCAGATCCAGAAGGCACAGAGAACCCCCAAGAAAATCAACAAAAGCAGATCCACACCAAGACATATTGTTTTTTAATTTTAAGTAGGCTCCACACCCAACATGGGGCTCAAGCTCACAACCCTGAGATCAAGAGTCTCATGCTTTACCAACAGAGCCAGCCAGGTGCCCCACCAAGACATATTATAATTAAAATGGCAAAATATAGTGATAAGGAAAAATTATTAAAAGCAACAAGAGAAAAGAAGACAGTTACGTACAAAGGAAACCCCATAAGACTATCGATGGATTTTTAATTAGAAACTTTCCAAGCCAGAAAGAAGTGGCGTGATATACTCAAAGTGCTGAATGGGAAAAACTTGCAGGCAAGAATACTCTATCCAGCAAGGCTATCATTTGGAATAGGAGAGATAATGAATTTCCCAGACAAACAAAAACTAAAGGAGTTCATGACCACTAAGCCAGCCCTGCAAGAAATATTAAAGGGGACTCTTTGAGTGGAAAGGAAAGACCAAAAATGACAGTATGAAGGTAGGAAACACAAGAGCAGCAAAAATGAACACTTCTGGGGACGCCTGGGTGGCTCAGTCAGTTAAGTGTCTGCCTTTGGCTCAGGTCATGATCCCAGGGTCCTGGGATCAAGTCCCACATTGGGCTCTCTGCTCAGCGGGGAGCCTGCTTCTGCCTGCTTCTCCCTCTGCCTGCCACTTCACCTGCTTGTGCTTGCTCTCTCTCTCTCATATCAAATAAATAAATAATCTTAAAAAAAAAACCCAAAAAACAAAAAATGAATAAATACTTTTGTAAAAAATCAGTCAAGGAACTCACGAAATAGAAGGATGTAAAGTATGACATCATATATCTAAAACATGGGGAAGAGAAGAGTAAAGAATGAGCTCAAACTTAGATAACCATTAACTTAATATAGACTGCTACATGTAGATGTTATATACAAACCTAATGGTAACCACAAATCAAAAACTACTAATAAACAGGCAAAGAATAAAGAGAAAGAAATCCAAATATATCACTAAAGAAAGCCAGCAATCCATGAAAGAAAGAACAAGAAAGGATCAGAGAAAATCTTCAGACATAACCACAAAACAAGTAATACAATGGCATTAAATACATATCTATCAATAATTACTTTGAATGTAAATGTACTAAATGCACCAATCATAAGACACAGGGTGACAGAATGGATTAAAACAAGACCCATCTGTATGCTGCCTACAAGAGACTCATTTCAGATCTAAACACACCTCCAGATTGAGAGTGAGGGGATGGAGAAACACTCATCATGCAAATGGGTGTCAAAAGAAAGCCAGAGTAGCAATACTCAGATCAGACAAAATAGACTTTAAAACAAAGACTGTAACAACAAAGAAGGACACTAATAATAAAGGGGACAATCCAATAAGAGGTAACAATTGTAAATGTTTATGCACCCAACATGGGAGCACCCAAATATATAAAACAGTTAATAACAAACTTAAAGGAACTAGTTCATAATAACACAATAATAGTAGGGACTTTAACACCGCACTTACATCAATGGATAGATCATCTAAACAGAAAGTCAACAATGAAATAATGGCTTTGAATGACACACTGGACCAGGTGGATTAACAGAAATATTCAGAACAGTCCACTCTAAAACAACAGGATACACATTCTTTTCAAGTGCACATGGAACATTCTCCAGAAGGGAGATCACATGTTAGGCCACAAAACAGGCCTCAACAAATTCAAAGAGAATGAAGCAATACTATGCATCTTTTCTCACCACAATGCTAGGAAACTTCTTAGAAGTCAACCACAAGAAAAACTCTGGAAAGACCATGAATACATGGAGGTTAAATAACATGCTACTAAACAATGGATGGTTCATCTAAGAAATAAAAGAAAAAATTAAAAAGTACATGAAAAGAAATGAAAATGAAAACAAAATGGCTCGAAACCTTCAGGACACAGCAAAAGCACTTCTAAGAGGGACGTTAATAGCAATACAGGCCTACCTCAGGAGCAAGAAAAATCTCAAATAAACAACCTAACCTTACACCCAAAGGAACTAGGAAAAGAATAACAAACAAAACCTAAAACTAACAGAAGGAAGGAAATAATAAAGATTAGAGCAGAAATAAATGTTTCTATAACATTTATTTATTTAAGTTTCTATAACTTAAAAATACAATAGAACAGATCAATGAAACCAGGACCTGGAAACCTCTAGCCAGACTTACCAAGAAAAAAAGAGAAAGGATCCAGATAAATAAAATCACAAATGAGAGAGGAGAGATAGTAACTAACACCACCAAAATACAAACACTTAAAATATTATGAAAAACTATATGCCAACAAATTGGACAACCTGGAAGAAATGGATAAATTCCTAGAAACATATAACCTACCAAAATGGAAACAGGAAGAAATAGAAAATTTGAACTGACCAATTGCCAGCAAAGAAATTGAATCAGTAATCAAAAAGCTCCCAACAAACAAAAGTCCAGGACCAGGTAGCTTCTTCTTAAACTATTCTTCTTAAACTATTTCAAAAAATACAAGAGGAAGGAAAACTTCTAAACTCATTCTGTGAGGCCAGCGTTACCCTGATGCCAAAACCAGATAAAAAGATGTCACAAAAAAAGAGACCTAGAGGCTAGTATTGCTAAGGAGCATAAATGCAAAAATTCTCAACAAAATACTAGCAAATCAAATCCAATAATATATTCTAAAAATCACTCACCACCATCAAGTGGGATTTATTCCTAGGTTGTAAGAGTGGTTCAGCATTCCCAAATCAATCAGCGTGATACATCACATCAATATGAGAAAGGATAAGAACCATACGATTATTTCAATAGATGCAGAAAAAGCATTTGAGGGGTGCCTGGGTGATTCAGTTGGTTAAGCATATGACTCTTGATCTCAGTTCAGGTCTTGATCTCAGGGTTGTAAGTCCAAGCCTCACACTGGGCTCCACACTGGGTGTGGAGGCTACTTAAAAAAAAAAAGAAAAGAAAAAGCATTTGCCAAATACAACATCCGTTCATGATAAAAACCCTCAACAAAGTAGGTTTAGAAGGAACATACTTCGACATAATAAAGGCCATATATGAAAAACCCACAGCTAATATCATCCCCAGTGGGGAAAAACTGAGAACCTTTCTTTTCTCCTAAGGTCAGAAATAAGACAAGGATGTGCACTCTCACCACTTTTATTTAACATAGTACTGGAAGTCCTAGTCACAGCAATCAGACAACAACAACAACGTAAAAGCCATCCAAATCAGCAAGGAGGAAGTAAAACTTTCAGTATTTACTGATGACATACTACTATATATAGAAAACCCTCAAGACTCCACCAAAAAACTGCTAGAACTGATACAGGAATTCAGTAAAGTCGCAGGATACAAAATTAATATACAGAAATCTGTTACATTTCTATACACCAATAATGAAGCAGCAAAAAGAGAAATCAAGGAATTGATCCCATTTACAATTGCACCAAAAATAATGATGCCTAGGAATAAACCCAACCAAAGAGGTAAAAGACCTGTACTCTGAAAACTACAAAACACTGATAAAAGAAATTGAAGATGACACAAAGAAATGGAAAGATATACTGTGCTCATGGATTGGGAGAACAAATATTGTTAAAATGTCTATACTACCCAAAGCAATCTACACATTTAATGCAATCCCTATCAAAATACCAATAGCATTTTTCACAGAACAAGAACAAACAATCCTAAAATTTGTAAGGAACCACAAAAGACCCCAAACAGCCACAGCAATCTTGAAAAAACAAACAGGGGCGCCTGGGTGACTCAGTCATTAAGTGTCTGCCTTTGGCTCAGGTCATGATCCTAGGGTCCTGGGATGGAGCCCCACGTCGGGTTCCCTGCTTCTCCCTCTCCCACTCCCCCTGCCTGTGTTCCCTCTCTCGCTGTTTCTCTCTCTGTCAAATAAATAAATAAAATCTTTAAGTAAAAAAAAGAAAAAAACAAAGCTGGAGGCATCACAATTCTGGACTTCAAGTTATAGTACAAAGCTGTGGTGATCAAAACAGTATGGTACTGGCACAAAAATAGACACATAGATCAACAGAACAGAATAGAAAATCCAGAAGTAAACCCACAATTATATGGACAATTTATCTTTGACAAAGCAGGAAAGAATATCCAATGGGAAAAAGTCTCTTCAACAAATGGTGTTGAGAAAACTGGACGGCAACATGCAAAAGAATGAAACCGGACCACTTTCTTACACCATACACAAAAATAAATTCAAAATGGATTAAAGACCTAACTGTGAGGCCTGAAACCATAAAAATCCTAGAAAATAGCATAGGCATTAATTTCTCTGACATCAGATGTAGCAAGTTTTTTCTAGATAGATCCCCTAAGTCAAGGGAAACAAAAGCAAAAATAAACTATTGGGACTACATTTAAAAAAAAAAAAAAAGCTTCTGCATGGCAAAGGAAATAATCAACAAAGCTAAAAGGCAACCTGAGGAATGAGAGAAGATATCTGCAAATGACATATTCAGTAAAGGGTTAGTATCCAAGATTATATAAAGATAAAACTCAATACCCCAAATCCAAATAATCCAATTTAAAAATGGGCAGAAGACATGAACAGACATTTCTCCAAAGAAAGCATCCAGATGGCCAACAGACACATGAAAAGATGCTCACCATCACTTATCAACAGGGAGATGCAAATCAAAACTACAAAAAGATATCACCTCACAGTGGTCAAAATGGCTAAAAATCAACAACTCAAGAAACAAGCAAGTGTTGGCGAGAATGTGGAGAAAAAGGAATCCTCATGCACTGTTGGAAATGCAAACTGGTGCAGTCACTCTGAAGAACAGTATGGAGGTTCCTCAAAAAGTTAAAAATAGAACTTTCCTAGGATCCAGCAATTGCACTACTGGGTATTTACCCAAAGAATACAAAAACACTAATTCTAAGGGATACATGCACCCCTCTTTTTATAGTAGCACTATTTACAATAGCCAAGATATGGAAAAAATCCAAGTGTCCATTGTTTGAGGAATAAAGAAGCTGTGGCGCGCACGCGCACACACACACACACACACAGGAATATTATTCAGCCATAAAAAAAGAATGAAATCTTGCCATTTGCAACGACATCGATAGAGCTAGAGTATAATGCTAAGTGAAGTCAGTCAGAGAAAGACAAATACCATATGAATTCACTCATATGTGGAATTTAAGAAACAAAACAAACGAGCAAAGAGAAAAAGAAAGAGAGAGAGAGAGAGAGACAAGCCAAGAAACAGACTCTTAACTATAGAGAACAAACTGGTGGTTACTAGAGGGGAGATGCGTGGGGGGATGGGGGAAATAGGTGAAGGAGATTAAGAGTACACTTAGGGGATTAAGAGTACACTTATCACTGAGTAATGGATAGAATTGTTGAATCACTCTACTGTACACCTGAAACTAATATAATACTGTATGTTTACTATACTGGAATTAAAATTTTTTAAATATTTAAAACATAAACAATCTAAAAAATTTTGTAATTCATATGAAAACAGCTAATATCCCTAATATATAATAAGACATAAAAAGAAGAAAAAGATGAATAATGAAGTTGAAAAGTGGTAAAGAACACAAGCAGACAACTTACAAGTTAATAGCAATAACCATAACAATGAACATTTATAGAACATGTATGTGTCAGGTGATGTTCATGTATTAATATATTCAATCCCCACAAAGATACACTGAGGTCGAAATATGGGAACCCATGTTACAGCCACTTCTCATTCCTCTCCTTTCACAATACCTTTCTCCCACAACAAAAATAGGCACCTACCTCATCTTAGTGCACTGTCCTGGGATGTTAAAGTCTCTAGGATGCTAAACGAAAGAACAACTCAAGACTGTGGCTCTCCTCTCCCATGGCAAAACAGAGTTTAGGTAAGAAATCTTTAAGAGGGTGCCAAACTCTTAACAAAGCTCTGTTCTTGAACTAACTTCTTCCTTCCTTTTCCCCCCAACTTTGTCACTCTCTTCCTGCTCTCCCTCTCCTTCCCTCTCCTTCCTTATTTCTATCTTTGAATTATAATTTGAAGTAAATCACAGGGGCATATTAACATGTTTATTTGAATTAAAGAATAAAGTCAGACTTCTCCTGACAAGGTCAATCTGGTTTTAACAATGACAACTAGTTTTGAAAAACAGGTAACAAATTCAACATTTTTCCATAAATTAAATAAGATAAATGTGCAGATTCAAAGATTTAACAGAAATATATTTAAATCATGTGTAATATAATATTCCAGAAATATTCTGCAACTATTTAAACTTATGATGAAGAATATTAGATGTCAACTTTAAAATATAGAAAAAGATGACAGTTATTTAAAAAAATGGTAGGGAATGGGGCGCCTGGGTGGCTCAGTCCATTAAGCATCTGCCTTTGGCTCAGGTCATGGTCTCAGAGTCCTGGGATCGAGTCCCACATCGGGCTCCCTGCTCAGTGGGGAGTCTGCTTCGCCCTCTCCCTTTATCTCTGCCTCTGCCCCTGACTCGCGCTCTCTCAAATAAATAAATAAATACTTTTTAAAAAACGGTAGGGAGTATTTGAACAAAAACGTTTGAAGACTACTGCTCTGGAATCTCCAACATTACACTGCCCAGTCAATAACTGCAAAAGTGCCCAACCTCATTCACGGAGAAATGGAAATTTAGTCTACAACTAGATCTCATCCTCTCATCCCTCAGACTGGTAAAGATTTAAAAGTCTTAAACCCAGCATCGGTGAAGCTGTGGGGAAATAAGTTAAAATAAGAGTGTATATTTTGGTGAGTAATTTGACAAGACCAGTTACAACTTAAAATGTGTACAACCTTTGGTTCCTGAAAACCTGAAAGACTACACATCCAACTGTTAATGGTTAAATCTAAGGGGATGAAATTTGGGAAAATTCATTATTTTTAAAGTTGGTATTTCTTTAATGTTTGAAGTTTTTACCTCAGAGAACAAGGAAGAAAAAGTAGCATAAACCTAAGATAAGTATCATGATGGCTAAAGTCCAAAAATGAGCTATTTTTGGAATATTAGAAGGAAATTTAAACAACAGATAGGTGATTAGATTGGATGGCATATAATATTGCTTTCAAATGTAAATTCTACTACTTTGGGAGTTAAGAAATGATTCTTAGAAGCCATACATTGTACTTCCCTAAGCAATTCATAAGTTCTTTCAACAGCATCCTTAGCAAGTAGTTAAACCTCTTGAATATATATACCCTGCAATTTTAGCCCAAATCCCACATTATTCTGTCTTTATGTCTTTTAATATTACTTGTGTCTTTTATACCATATTAAGGATTAATCATTCACAGTGGCTTACCTGAAATAAAATCTAATGAACTAAAATGTAGATGTTTCTCCATTTTTGCCATATTATAATCTTAGAAAACATCCCTGACAGACAAATCAAATCATTCACATTGATCAATTTGGTTATATAGCCGCAATAATTCTCTTTGCCATTAGATGGTAATATAGCTAATGCTGTGTTGAAAAGTTCTCAGAACAGGTTGGCCATTAGCTGCCAACAGGAGCTACTAAATAAGGAAGTAAAGTCAAGTGGGAAGAAGGGAAATACAAGTGTAATGAACATATCCACTTGTGAACAGCAAAGGAAAAAATATCAAGTTAAAAGGAGGGAGCAAACCATATGCATATCAAGAACCTTCTATAAGAATTATAGGGAAAGTTCAGAACATGAAAAATAAGTAAAAAATAGAAGAGATGTTTAAAAATACCTACTGTACAGTCTCAAAGAACTAATTGGTGCCATGAATTTTTAGATCTACTCCTTATTTTGATGTCCACAGTTCAGATGGAATATTCTTGCTCTGCCCTCTACCCCTATTTTACTGCAGCATTTTACCCAGAAGCTACTTGAATTATTTAGGCTATTTTTACCTCGGTCCTTGTGAGGGACAAAGGCTACAAGGGGCTAAGAAAGTGTTTTCAGATAATAAACATCCAATTAAATAATTTTCTCTCTCCTTCCTAAGGTTATTTTATATACTTATTTTTCTTGTACTGAGGCATAAATGTATATAAAACTCAGGATATAAAATTTAGACCGAATTTATCCAAAAACCAAACAACTCAAAGCCAAAATGCCTTTAGCCTTACTAACAACAACAGAAGAATTTTTAGTAGTACAAGAAAATGCTAATGCCAAGCCATTTGTAAAGGCTCCACAGAATCTACATTATAGTTGTAAGAAGTTAGGTTATTTGGTCATGTTACAGTATAACAAAAAGGACACGGAATGTCTTTATATAACTTAGAAAATCACAAGCATTCACTCTCAGAAATATTTAATTGGGTTCGAAATGATTCCTTCCTTACCTGTAAGGCTGTACTTTAATACCAAGGTCTTGAAATTCCAGGGCTTTCTTAACAACAGCTTCGTTTTCTTCTGGATAAACTGAGCATGTGCAATAAACGACTGCTTGAGCTTTGGTAACTATAAAGGAGGGTAATTAATAATGACCCCATTAACAATTCTAAACAGATTTATGTTTCCAAACATCTATTTGATATTAATACCACATGGGATGTAATAGGAATGATTTCCATAAATGCTTGCATGACTCCCCTTTAAAGCACGTATTAATAATTTAAGTCTGTGGCCAATAAGTTATGTAAGTCTAATTGGATTGTATGGAAATTGAGAATTCTTTTTTTTTCAAGTTTTTATTTAAATTCCAGTTAGTTAACATACAGTGTAATATTAGTTTCAGGTGTAGAATTTAGTGATTCATCACTTACATACAATACCCAGTGCTCATCACAACAAGTACTCTCCTTAATCCCCATCACCCATTTAACCCATCTCCTCACCTACCTCCCCTCCAACAACCCTCAGTTTGTTTCCTATAGTTGAGTCTGCTTTCTGGTTTGACTCTCTCTTTGCCCCTCCCCCCCGCCATGTTCCATCTGTTTTGTTTCTTAAATTCCACATATGAGTGAAATCATATGGTATTTGTCTTTCTCTGACTACATTTTTTTTTAATTTTTAGATTTTATTTATTTATTTGACAGAGAGACACACAGCGAGAGAGGGAACACAAGCAGGGGGAGTGGGAGAGGGAGAAGCAGGCTTCCCGCGGAGCAGGGAACCCAATGTGGGGCTCAATCCCAGGACCTCAGGATCATGACCTGAGCCGAAGGCAGACGCTTAACAGCTGAGCCACCCAGGCGCCCCTAACTGACTTCATTTAGCATAATACTCTCTAGCTTCATCCACATCACTGCAAATGGCAAGATTTCATTCCTTTTTATGGCTGAGTAATATTCCGTTGAATATATATACACCACATCTTCTCTATCCATTCGTCAGTCGATGGACATTTGGGCTCTCCATAGTTTGGCTATTGTTGATAATGCTGCTATAAACATCGGGGTGCATGTATGCCTTCAAATCAGTATTTTTGTACCCTTTGCTGGATTATAGGGTAGTTCTATTTTTAACTTTTTGAGGAACCACCATACTGTTTTCCACAGAGGCTGCACCAGTTTGCATTCCCACCAACAATGTGAGTGGGTTCGTTCCCCTTTCTCCACATCCTTGCCAACACCTGTTGTTTCCTGAGTTGTTAATTTTAGCCATTCTGACAGGTGTGAGGTAATAACTCATTTTAGTTTTGATTTGCATTTTCCTGATGATGCGTGATGTTGAGCATCTTTTCATGTGTCTGTTAGCCATCTGGATGTCTTCTTCGGAAAAACGTCTATTCATGTCTTCTGCCATTTCTTAACTGGATTATTTGGTTTTGGATGCTGAGTTTGATAAGTTTACAGAGTTTGGATACTAACCCTTTATTGGATATGTCATTTGCAAATATCTTCTCCCATTCCGGAGGTTGCCTTTTAGTATTATTGATGGTTTCCTTCACTGTGCAGAAGCTTTTTATCTTGATGAAGTCCCGATAGTTTATTTTTGCTTTTGTTTCCCTTAATTCAGGGGACCTATCTAGTAAATTGATATGTCCAATGTCAAAGAGGTTACTGTCTGTACTCTTTTCTAGGATTTTGATTGTTTCCTGTCTCATATTTAGGTATTTTATCCATTTTGAATTTATTTTTTGTTTGGTGTAAGAAAGTGGTCCAGTTTCATTCTTCTGCATGTTGCTGTCCAGTTTTCCCAACACCATTTGTTGAAGAGACTGTCTTTTCCCCATTGGATATTCTTTCCTGCTTTGTTGAAGATTAGTTGTGGGTCCATTTCTGGGTTTTCTGTTCCATTGGTCTTTGTGTCTGTTTTTGTACCAGTACCACAGTCTTGATCACTACAGCTTTGTAGTGTAACTTGAAGTCCAGAATTGTGATGCCTCCAGCTTTGCTTTTCTTTTTTAAGATTGCTTTGGCTATTCAGGGTCTTTTGTGGTTCCATACAAATTTTAGGGTTGTTTGTTCTAGTTCTATGAAAAATGCTGGTGGTATTAAAAGTGTAGCCTGCTTTGGGTAGTGTAGACATTTTAATGATATTTGTTCTCCCAATCCATGAACATGGAATGGTTTTCCATTTCTTTGTGTCATTTTCAACTTCTTTCACCAGTGTTTTATAGTTTTCAGAGTACAGATCTTTTACCTCTTTGGTTAGCTTTATTCCTATGTATCTTATGGTTTGGTGCAGTTGTATATGGCATCAATTCCTTGATTTCTCTTTTTGCTGCTTCATTATTGGTGTATAGAAATGCAACAGATTTCTGTCCATTGATTTTGTATCCTGTGACTTTACTGAATTTGTGTTATCAGTTCTAGTAATTTTTTGGTGGAGTCTTTTGTGATATCTAAATAGAGTATCATGTGACCTGCAAATAGTGAAAGTTTGACATCTTTCTTGCCGACTTGGATGCCTTTTAGGTTTTTTTTTGTGTTTTTTTTTTTTAAGATTTTATTTGTTTATTTGACAGAGAGAGACATAGCGAGAGAAAGAACACAAGCAGGGGGAGTGGGAGAGGGAGAAGCAGGCTTCCCGCGGAGAAGCAGGGAGCCCGATGCGGGGCTCGATCCCAGGACCCCGGGATCATGACCTGAGCCGAAGGCAGACGCTTAATGACTGAGCCACCCAGGCGCCCCTCCTTTTAGTTTTTTTGTTGTCTGACTGCTGTGGCTAGGACTTCCAATACTATGTTAAATAACAGTAGTGACAGTGGACATCCCTGTCTTGTTACTGGCCATAGAGGAATTTTCCCCCACTAAGGATGATATTAGGTGTGGGTTTTTCATATAAGGCCTTTATGATGTTGAGGTATGTTCCCTCTATTCCTACTTTGTTGAGGTTTTTATCATGAATGGATGTTGTATTTTGTCAGATCCTTTTTCTGCATCTATTGAGGGGATCATATGGTTCTTATCATCTTTTATTAATGTGGTGTATCATGTTGATTGATTTGCCAATGTTGAACCACCCTTGCAACCCAGTAATAAATCTCACTTGATCGTGAATAATTCTTCTAATGTATTGTTGGATTTGGTTTGCTAGTATTTTGTTGAGAATTTTTGCATCCATGTTCATCAGGGATATTGGCCTATAATTCTCTTTTTTAGTGGAGATTTTGTCTGGTTTTGGAATCAAGGTAATACTGGCCTTGTAGAATGAGTTTGGAAGTTTTCCTTCCATTTCTATTTTTTAGAACAGTTGGAGAAGACTAGGCATTAACTCTACTTTAAATGTTTGGTAGAATTCCCCTGGGAAGCCATCTGGCCCTGGGCTTTTGTTTGTTGGGAGAGTTTTGTTTTGTCTTGTTTTGTTTTTATAAGATTTTTTAATTTATTTGAGAGAGAGAGAGAGAGAGACTATGTGTAGGGAGAGGCAGAGGGAGAGGGAGATAATCATTAAGCAGACTTTCCAATGAGCACAGAGCTTGATGAGGGCTCGATCCCAGGACACTGAGATCATGACCTGAGTCAAAATCAACAGTCAGATGCTGAACCAATTAAACCACCCAGGCACCCCTGTTGGGAGATTTTTGATTACTGATTCAATTTCTTTGCTGGTTATCGGTCTCTTCAAGTTTTCTATTTCTTCCTGTTTCAGTTTTGGTAGTTTTTATGTTTCTAGGAATTTATCCATTTCTTCTAGGTTGTCCCATTTGTTGGCATGGCGTTTTTCATAATATTCTCTTATAATTGTATTACTGTGGTGTTGGTTATTATTTCTCCTCTCTCATTTGTGATTTTATTTATTTTGACCCTTTCTCCTTTCTTTTTGAAAAGTCTCAGTAGGGGTTCACCGATTTTATTAATGTTTTCAAAGAACCAGCTGCTGGTTTCATTGATCTGTTTGGAAACTGGAAGCTCAATCAATGTGACCAAGCCAGTTACAAACACAAACAAATAATATTGCACATTACCATGAGCTTGATACTTCAGGCATTCTCCCATGAGCCATAGCACATGACTAGTTTAAAGGACTCTAGAAACAGACTTAGATATGAATTCCATTTCTTTACTTAACTGCTGTATGAACCTGGGAAAATTATTTAAACTCTCAGATTCTTCTTCTGTAAAATGAGATATTACTACCACCTGCACTCACTCATTTATTCACACATATCAAGCACCTACTACATACTAAGCACATTGTAGGCATCCAAGATACACAGACAAAAATCGCTGCCCCTGGGGAGCTTCTTTTCCTCATTTTATTGACATGATAAGACACAAATAAATAGTTAAATCATATAGTATCTTTAGGAGCTGACAGTGCTATAGAGAAAAAGCACGAATGGAGGAACAGTTTCAGGAGATGGTATTGTAATTTTAAATAAAGTAATCAGAGAAAGCATCAAAAAATTACTTACCAACCTTCTAATCTTCCAACCAACTTATTTCATAGATCATTCATATATATGTATTTAGGTTCAAATTGATGTTTAGTAGCATCAACTAAAAGGGCAGACCTGCTCTGTGCTTTCCATTTGCCTTATTTCTTTCTCATTTATGTTCTACCTTTATGTACTGAATTATCTATACCTGTATATTAATTTATCTTTGAGCCTTTGGAGATCAGGATTTATTCACACTCATATCCCTATCATCCAGCCTGACCCAGAGTATGCACTTGATAAACATGCACTGAATTAATAATAGTTTATGTCATTTCTCAGAGACTTCTCAATTTTCCATTTCCATATCCATTTGAGGGCAATGCTCCTCAAAATCTAAATGGTACTCACACCTAAATGGAGTGATTGAAACAACAAAATAAAAACCTAAAGAGCTTAGTTACTCAGAATTCAAATAAAAAAACTAGGCTATATTTATAATTGCATTTCTCTATTCTCTATTTAGTACGAAGAGACATAAGAGTTTGATTAAAATTTGGATTGCAGAATAGTTATTATGGGCAGCCACAATGACAACAGAAAAATTACATCAAATAAGAAGCCAAAGAAAGAAATAAAGAAAACCAAACGGTTCCATAATGTAATGTATTACCGTATGTAATTATTTTACATCAGCATCAAGATACTATTCATTATGCTTGCTAACCTATGCTACAAATGATAGCAGGGCATCTATTTTTATTTTTTATTTTTACTTATTTTTTTTTAAAGATTTTATTTATTTATTTGAGAGAGAGAATGAGAGACAGCACAAGAGGGAAGAGGGTCAGAGGGAGAAGCAGACCCCCCGCTGAGCAGGGAGCCCGATGCAGGACTCGATTCTGGGACTCCAGGATCATGACCCAAGCCGAAGGCAGTCGCTTAACCAACTGAGCCACCCAGGCGCCCAGGGCATCTATTTTTAAAAGACAGGCTGAATTGGTAAAAAGAAATATTTTGATATTGGAAGGCACTAATTTTGGAAAATTCACTTATGGTTCACATCTCATTGCCTGATTGTAATAGATAAATGAAGTATTAATGTTTCTAAGATTTACAACATATTTTAAGATTGCACTGATAATAAACTTACATTTCATTGCATGTGTTAGCTGTTCATACTGCTGTTGAGCAAGAATGTGAAGTTTATCTTCTGATATGCCTCCTTGAGAGAAATCTTTAAGTAAACCTGTATCTAAAAGCAAATAAATCCTTTAAAATATATCACTATTGGGTGCTTTTCATATATTGCTGTAATCACAAAGTTTAATTTTTTAATCATTTTTCCTATTAATGAGAGTTTTCGTGGAAAAATATTTATTGAAATTACATAAATATTATAAAACGCTGAGTAAAAATTAAAAAACTAAATAAAGGTAATATTGTTTAGTTTTAATATTGTTTTTCTTTCTTCTCCAAGTTCTTATGAGATAGTCATCCTACCAGCCAACTAAGTCATTTAGGTACAGAGGAGAGAATGCTCTAAGTCTGGAGACTAATAGAGGAAAAGAAAGAAGAGATTTATTTCCAAGGCAGAAGCTGATGAGCTAGAGTCAGATATGAGTAGGAAAGAATACAAAAGGACAGTTAAAAACATTAACTTACCAAAAGAAATTTTGGAAGAAAAAAATTAAGTAAATGTATGTCTTCATAGATTAAGAAACAAATCAAGAAACTCTTAAAGTAACTTAAACTAATTTTCTTGAGATTAAGAATATATTGAATACTACTTTATATACATTATTTTATTTATCAACCCCCCCTTTCAAAAAATATTTTTTACTTATTTCTTTGAGAGAGAGAGAGTGGGCATGAGCACAGGCAGGGGTGGTGGGGGGAGAGGGCCAGAGGGAGAGGGAGAAGCAGGCTCCCGGCTGAGCAGGGAGCTCTACCCAGGGCTTGATTCCAGGACCCTGATATCATGACCTGAGCCAAAGGCAGCCGCTTAACGGACTGAGCCACCCAGGCGCCCCTATGACCCCCTTTATTATCCCTTTTAACATTAAGAAAATTGTTCAGGGGCACACGGGTGGCTCAGTTGTTAAGTGTCTGCCTTCGGCTCAGGTCATGGTCCCAGGGTCCTGGGATCAAGACCCGCATCGGGCTCCCTGCTCCACAGGAAGCCTGCTTCTCCCTCTCCCACTCCCCCTGCTTGTGTTCCCTCTCTCACTGTGTCTCTGTCAAATAAATAAATAAAATCTTTAAAAAAAAAAAAACTGTTCAAACATACATTAATCCAGTTATCTAAGTCACATAGCTACTAGATGTAGAACCATGATTCTAGCTGAGAAATCTGACCAGAGAGTCCAAACTCCTAACTTCTGTTTATTCTACCTCTCACTAACTCCCTGGAGTATGAGAGCCAATTATTTATGCCTTATATTGGCTGTTCTTCATTCCAGTAATATCACTAAAGGTTAATTAAACTCCATTTCTTCCCACTAGTTTTACACTTCACATTTTTCTATCTCTATTCACCACTTTTTAAAGGACCATTTACATATTATTATTTAAAACCATGTCAATTTGCCTCTTTCACCCCATTTTAAAATAATTCCAAGTTATTAGCAAAGAACAATTTCATATATTCCTCAATGGTTCTAATATTTTTCAATGTTAAAATGTTTTTCAAATTCATGATTTCTCCCTTCCACCTAATATCTAAGTCCTTTGGGTTCATCCTTACTAAGTTTATTACTAATATTTCTACCATAGGCACTAGGTCAGCAGCTCCTTATTTGCTCTGGCTGTTACCTCCTCAGAGGAAACCCTCCTTTTTTTCCAGGTTTGCCAAAGACCGCTTCTTGGCTTATCCTGATGCCTCTTGATCAAAGTTTTCAGAAGTTGCTAATACCTAGGAAATATTTTACTTTCTCCCTTTTCATCACTTGTTCCATTTGGGCTTTCCCAGACCCCCTCACCCCCAGCCTCTAGTTTATTTTTACCTATGGTTGGTTTTTCTCTGCATTCCTACTTCAAGATGGCCCAGAATAAGGCCAGAGTCTCTCAGCTGGAAGCTCTAAATCTCTTGACTGCAATGTTTATTATAGCTGCTGCTATTTCTTCCCCTCTTTTCCCAGTGTCTACTAATTCTTATTTATTTCTGTTAATGTAGGAAGTTTCTCAGCTCGCCATTCTCCCATCTGAGTTGGTTTTTCTTCTGTTTTACTGTCACTGGGAAGAAATTTTCTATAGCAACTCAAAATTCCATGTGGAACGGTGTAAGCCTAGTTACACATTGTGTAGTATTGTGGAATGTGCTAACTCATCTGAATTTGAATCCCAACTTCTATTTACTAGCTACATGACCTTAGGCAACTTGTGAGATTTCTGAGTCTTGTTTTTTCCACCCTCTGTGAAATACAGTAATAAAAGAACACTATCCTCAAAAAGTGATGGTAAATATTAGGTGATAGTGCATGCGTACCACCTAGAATATTGACTGGCACATAGTTGTGTGCAATGAATATTAGCTTCTTTTCCTGCATTTCTTTTTCTCATCTTTGATTCTCTCCTTGCTAGAAACAGAAAATAGGTACTCACTATATGTTGAATGTGGCTGAAATGTCTTCTTTATCTAATATTCCAGTTAATCTTATCTAACTAGGGCTTTCAATATGAACAGATTAGAGTAAGGAACCATTTCAGTTAATGCACAGCAATACACTCTGATTTAAAAAGTGGCTCACAGTGTCAACCTCAGAGTCAGAGCTGTTGTGTTTGAATCTGGGCCCTGACACTAGTCAAATGGCTCTGGGGAGCATCAACCTCTCTGAGCCTCAGATTCTGTACTCATAAAATGTAGAAAATAAGAGTTCATCATCTGTGGTTTTGCTTTCTGCAGTTTCAGTTACTGAAAGTCAACCTCGGTCCCAGAAGCAGATGATCCTTTTTCTGACCAATCGGCAGAAGGTCAATAGTAACCTAACGCTACGTCACAGTACTTATATCACTCACCTCGCTCCATCTCATCACACAGACATTTTGTCATCTCACATCATCACGAGAAGGGTGAGTACAGTACAATAAGATATTTTCAAAGAGAAACCACATTCACATAACCTTTATTTCAGAATATTGTTATAATTGCTCCATTTTATTAGTTATTAATCTCTTACTGTGCCAGATTTATAAATTGAACTTTATCATAGGTGCATAGGTATGGGAAAAACATAGTATATGTAGGGTTCAGTATTACCCATGGTTTCAGGTATCCACTGGGGGTCTTGGAACAAATTTTCATAGATAACGGGAGACTACTGTACCTGATCCACTGAGTTCTTGTGAGGACTTGATAAAATAATCGAAGCAAAGTGCTTAGCTCACTGCCTTATATACAAGTGCTCAATAAATGGTAATGTTAAATAATATTTTATGATTTATTAAAGAAGCAAATAAAAAATATTCCTAGAATTAATATTTAATCTGAGGTATTCATATCAAAAAACATACATACTGGGGATTAAAGAAGTCTTGAGTTTGAAATAATGTGATGATTTAGTTAGGACCATTTTAGAACACAGTCTTACAGTCTAGCTGATCTAAATTTGAATTCTAGCTCCGTTACTAACTAGAACCTGTGTGACCTTACAGAAATGAATTAATCTGAGTCTCAGTTTTTTCATCTATAAAATGCTGATAAATTTTAATGCCTATATCTTGAGTTCTAGTATATACCAGACTAGCACACTGGCCAACATCTATTCTGATGGCCTACATCATTCCAATTATTAAATATTTTTAATATTCCCCTTGTGCATATCACAAAGGATTGCCAAAAGGATTAAATGAGACAATGAATGTAAAGTACTTTTTTTTTTAAGATTTTACTTTATTTATTTGAGAGAGAGAGAGTGTGCAAGCACAGGGAGGAGCAGAGGGAGAGAGGCAGGGAGAGAAGCAGACTAGCACAGAGCCCAACGTGGGGCTCAATCTCAGGACCCTGAGATCATGACCTGAGCCAAAATCAAGAATCAGCTGCTTAACCAACGGAGCCACTCAGATGACCTGTAAAGTACTTTATATACTGTAAGTGCTCTATACTTGGTAGCTATTCATTAATCCGGTATATTTGATATGTCATTTTAATGATTTTAAATAATTTTATTTTTGAGATTATCAACAGGTTTCAATAATTTATAAATTAAAAAATTTTAAAGTACCTTCATGCTCATTTAGTATAAATTCTACTGGATTACTAACACCCAGTCCTGAACAACGAGGTAGCAGCAGAATCACTTTAACATTCTGTAATCTATGATCCTTTGGTTCAATGTTAAGAAATGTCTCATGAAATATTTGAATATCTTGGAGAAAAAACAGAAAAATTAATGCAAAAATATTAATTAAAAATCTTAATATAGTATGTCATTAGATCGATTTATCATGTTCATTTTTAAATCCTCAACATCACAAAAAGTCATCTCAACATAGTCAGAAAAGAGAGCTATTTTTCTCTGATAACTTCTTAAAGTTAATACATGAATTCTCTTTCTCCTTCACTTGAGAGAACAATTTTGAAATTTAAATACCTTCTACACAAAATATAATTTAATTTTTCATTGTGAACATCAGGTTCCTTCAAAACGGTGTGATGTAGTTGAGGGAAATGGTCTTTGGAGGCAGAAATACCCACGTGTGCTCCCAACTGCACTGTTTACTAGCTGTGTGACTTAATCTCTCTGAGCCTCCATTTCCTTACTCATAAAATGGGATAATAATGCCTACTTCATCTAATTGTGGTGAAGACTGAGATAAAGCAGTTTAGTATGGTGCCTAGTACATAGTAAATGCTCAGTATGGGTTATTTCCCTTTGCCATTTGTAATCCCCGTTTCTATTTTATCTTCTCCAGAGAAAAATGGGTGTTCAAAAGCATTTATGAGGCTGTCTAAAGTCCCTTAAGGAGCTTGTGATTTAGTTTAAGAAAGTCTGCCCTCCCTCAGAGTATAATGATCTGTGCCCCTATTTTCAGGCCACCCCTCCACTTCTGCAATGGCTCCCATTCCCTTCACCTGTTGAGGAGTCACCCCAAAACTGCTCACCCACCCCCTTTCTCTTGTCTGATCACCTTGTTCGTCTTCCTATTCTGTCTGTTTTGAAATTGTTGTTGTTGTTGTTGTTTTTAATCAGTGGGCCTTTTCCTCTTTTCCCTTCTATTTTTAACTTTCTATCAGAAAAATTCAAACATATACAAAAACAGATGTAAAAATATAAGAAATTCTCAAGTACCCATCATGGAGATTCAACAGTGAACCATTCCTGCCCACTTCTGTTTCATCTATATCTGTACCCATTTCCACCCCACCCATATTACTTTGAATCTATAAATATTTCACCATATATCTCTAAAGATAAGAACTCCTTTAAAAATATAACCACACAAATTAAAAAATAATAAGTCCTTATTATCATTGAATAAAAAAAAATAATGGCATCCAATCATGGCTTAAATTTCCCAGTAGTCTCACACATGTCAAAGATTTTTTACGGTTTGTTTGAGTCTGGATTTTTTTTAGTTTTTTTTTTTTTTTTTAATATTTTATTTATTTGACAGAGAGAGAGATAGCGAGAGCAGGAACACAAACAGGGGGAGTGGGAGAGGGAGAAGCAGGCTTCCCGCCGAGCAGGGAGCCCGATGTGGGACTCGATCCCGGGACTCCGGGATCATGACCTGAGCCGAAGGCAGACGCTTAACGACTGAGCCACCCAGGCGCCCCTGGATTTTATATAAGATACATACATTGCAATTAGTTGATAAGCCTTATTTTAAATTTCTTTTTGATAGGTTCCCTTTCCATTTTTTCTTACAATTTATTTCCTAATGAAACATGGTTATTTGTACTACTAAGAGGTTTCCACAGTCTGGATTTCACTAATTGCTTCCCTAGAGTGTACTTTAACATGTTCTTGTCTTCTGTGCTTCCTATAACTTAGTAGTTGGATCTTAGGAAGCTTAATTAGATTCAGGCTCTTTTTTTTTTTTCTTTCTTTCTTTCTTTTTTTTGGGGTGGAGAGGATAGAGAGGGGAGTAAAACTACTTCACAAGTCACGTCATATTCATCCATTAAGTTGCCTTTCTGTCACCAGCAAAGGGGTTGCAAAATAGTCACATTTTAATTCTGTCATCCCTTTTTCATTTATTAGTTGGAAGACTTCTAAAAGGAGAAACTTCCTTTCCTTTACTGCGTGGTTACCTACTAGTTCCTATTCTCTCTTATTAAGTAGGTAAAAATTCAGATGGGTAATTGGAAGTAAAATGCTGGGTCACAGGGTATGTACATATTCAATTTTTAGTGATTAATGCTAGTTTTCTAGAGTGGTTGTACAAGTTTACAGTCCCACCAGCTGTGTTTGAGTATTCCCAAAGCTCTTTACCTTGCCAGTACCTGGTACTGCCAGTCTTTTTTTTTTTTTAAGTAGGCTCCATGCCCAGCGTGGAGCCCAACACGGGGCTTGAACTCACAACCCTGAGATCAAGACCTGCGCTGAGATCAAGCGTCAGATGCTTAACAACTGAGCCATCCAGGCACCCCTGCCAATCTTTTAAATTTTAATCATTCTGTGGATGTGTAGTGATTTTAATCACATTTCCCTGATTAGTAATGGGATTGACTACTTTTACCTAAGTTTTTTTTGGCATCTGGATCTCCTCTTTTGTGAAATGACTGGTCACGTCTCTTGCACATTTTCCAATTGGGTTGTCTGTCTATTTATTGTTAATTTGTAAGAATTCTTTATACACTGGATACAACTCTTCATCAGTTTATATGCTCCCTGTCTGCAGTTTGCCTTAGCACTCTCTTAATGTACAGAAGTTTCAAATTTTTTAAAAATTTACTATAGTCCAATTTATCAATATTTTCTTTTATGGTTAGTGCTTTGTGTGTCCTGTTTAAGAAATCCCAGTCACGGGATGCCTGGGTGGCTCAGTCAGTTGAGTGTCTGCCTTATGTTCGGGTCATGATCCCAGGGTCCTGGGATTGAGTCCCCCATCAGGCTCCCTGCTCAGCGGAGAGCCTGCTTCTGCCTGCTTCTCCCTCTGCTTGCCACTCCCCCTGCTTGTGCTCGCGCTCTCTGTCAAATAAATTAAAAAAAAAAAAGAAAGAAATCCCAGTCATTAATAAATTCTAGGAGATTCTAGATTTGTGTTGATGGTGTGAAGTACAGATGGGTTTCACTTTTTCTAGCACCATTTACTGAAAAAAAAAAAACATCTCAGTACTCTGTAGTGTCATGTGGATTGAACTGAATCCAAACAGATCAACTTGGAGAGAAAGGTCATCTTAATGACATTGAGTTTGTCAGTTCATAAACATGATCTATTCTTCGATTTACTTAGGTCTTCTGTCTTTCAATAATGGTCCATAGTATTATGAGGAGCTCTTACACATTTCTTATTAGATGTATTATGTGTTATGGTTTTGGATACTATTGTAAAAGGTATCTGCTTCATTTTCAAACTTTCGATAATGGTATGCAGAAATTGGATTTGTATGCTGACCTTGTATCTAGCAACCTTGCAAAAATCATATGTGAAATCTATAGTTTAGTTATGTTTGAGATTATGTTATTAAGTACATCTTTCATAATGTTTCACTTTCCTGATGAACATATTACATTTCTAGTAATGTTTCTTGACTTAAATCTACTTTGTCAATAGCTCTTTTGTTAGTATATATGATGTATATCTTTTTCTGTGCTTCTAAGTTTCTTTTATATCCTTCTATGTAAGGGGTCTCTCTTCTAAACAGCACATAGTTGATCTTAAAAATCTAATATTGGTATTCTTTGTCTTTTATTTCAAGTATTAGTTATGCATACTTAATGTGTTTACATATATATCTTTAAAGTTTAATCTACCTATTTGCTTTCTATTTGTCTTACGTTTTCTATGTTAATATGGTATTCCAACTCCATATTCCATTTTCCACCCCTCCTAGCTATTAGTTAAACATTCTTTTATTATTTGTTTATTCACTGCCCCAGATATAACACACACCTCTACTTAATAATTTACTACTTTTACCATTTCTTGGACAAAGCAAAGATGATAAAACACATTAATTCCATTTCCTTCTCTCTAAATTATGTACCACTGTTGTAATTTAATTATATATAACATACATATTTTAACCCCACATTAGTTTATAATCCCATAAGACATTAGATAATTATTTAGTTTACCTATGTACTTACCTTTTCCATTTATTCCAGCATCTACAACTTTCTGTATGAGATAATATTCCTTCTACTCCAAAAATAACCTTTAGCATATCCTCCATTGTGTCTGCTGGTGACAAACTCTCAGATTTCATTTGTCTAAGAATATCTTTATTTTATTTCAAAGGAAATTTCTGCTGAGTTTAGAAATCTACTTGGTAGTTTCTTTCTGCACTATGAAGATATTAGTTTTCTGGTTTCAGTTATATCTGTTGAAAAGTTAGTTTTTAGTTTTATTGCTATTCCATTAAAGGTAATATATATTATCACCCAGGCTGCTTTGTCTTTGGTTTTCAGCAGTTATGCCACAAAGTACCTAATATGTTTTCTATATATTTATTCTTACTGGAGTTCATAGAGCTTCTTGAATCTGTGGCTTAATTTATTTCATCTATTTGAAAAATTCCCAGCCTTAATTTCAAATATTGTTTCTTCTCAATTCTTTTTCTCCTCTCTTTCTGTATTCCCAATCACAGCATATGGAAGATCACTGGATCACTGAGTCTCATGTGTGTTTTATGATCTTTTCCATATTATTAATCCTTCTCTCTCCCCTTGTTTCAGTCTGGATGTTCTCTTGTGGCTTTTCAGTTCACTTATTCTTTCCTTAGCTCTGTCTAACCTACTGTTATATCTATCTATTTACTTCTTAATTTCACATGTTGTATTTTTTAGCTCTAGAATTTTCTTTTGACTTAAAAATATATAGTATCTAGTTCTCTGCTGAAATTCTACAACTTGGCTTTAGTTTCTTCAGCATACTAATTATAGTTATCTTAAAGTCCACATCTGATATCTCTAGTATCTGGACCATCTGTAGTTTTGCTCCTATTGTAATGTTTTTCTCTTTATATCAGTCCTATCTTTTCTTCTTGTTTGCCTTGTTTTGTTTTGTTTTAATTGAGTGCCAGACATTGTATTTGAAAAAATTTAGGAGATAATATGAGACCTAGGATATGTAATTTTCTTCCAGAAAAAATTTACTTTTGCTTCTGATAGGCATCTAAATCTGGCACTAATAATCCCAGATCACCTTAATCCAATTGGGAATGAGATGACTGGAATTTGGGCTTCAATTTGTTACACAACTGATAACTATCCAGCATCTACTTCTTCTGTCTCCAAGTGAAATACTAGGTATTTACCAGTCTGCCTCTCCAGGTCAAGCTTTGAATTCTGCTTTTTGTCTCCCTAACCCTGTGAACCTGTCAAAAGTTTTGCTTAGTTTTTCAGCCTTACTGAACCTATAATAAAATGTTATCTTTAGTTACAGCATGATCCAATGAAAAATATTTTGAAAATAAGAAGCCTAAGGGATGTAGTTTCTAGTCCTAGATATTAACATTGTCAAGCACTCCTTTAGTTGTGTTCTTATTTATTAAAGGATGATAATTTCTACTACCTACTTTAACTAATTATTGTTTGAACTTCAAATTATACAGTAGCTAATGCCAAGCAATATACCAAAGTGCCAATATATTCATTAATTTAAACTAGTTATTTAATCAGTATTAAACAATGAGAAGAGCCTGGTGTAATATGAATTAGTGAGGATTTTAAGACTAGAGTATATAGTTTTTATATTATAAAAAATAATAAATTCAAACATTTTTGACATTTCTAAATTTTGTAGAACATTAATCACCAAACCAAAAAATATTTATACATACTTTTACATCCCATTTTTGTAAAAAGGTTCTTCAGATCAGGATCCTTAGCTTGTGATTTTACTCCACACACAAATATTTTTGAGATATTATTATTTGTTAAGATTGACATATGGGCAACTGTGTACCATGAACCTGTATTGACCATTAAGATATCATCGTCCATATTTAATAAAGCCCTTACAGAATGGACAGCGAGACTTCGAGATTTGTCCTAGAAGATAATGATATGATTAGAATTTCAAATGGTTTGACTAGAAGCATGAACTGATTTCTTTTTGGCTAAGTAAAAAAAAAGTTCTTGGTAGAACTCCTGAGATACCTAATCCATTTGAGTTTAAAACATCTTAATATATGTTAGAAGACAAAATTAACAAAAATAACTGATAGAAACAGATTTAAAACAAAGACCTTAACTTTAGCCTAAATTATGAATCTTATCATTTAACTTTTATATAGTGATAAGACAATGTCAAAATCCCCAAAATGTGATTAATAGATTAGTGATGTCCTACTACAGCACTCATCTTACCCCTTTATAAAAACTCACTCATCAGCTACTGCCCTTCTTTCTTCCTCATTACACTCGCATTTAAATCATTGCTAATTCACAGATATTAAAAGTAAGATGGTTGACAAGCTTATTAAAGGGGGCTAGACAGATGGGTTTCTGCAGTTGATCTCAGGGCTCAATAGGGTATCACTACAAGATAAGGCCAAGAGAGTCTACCCAAGAATATGAAGGAGTAAACCTTAGAAGACCAAGGTAATTCTGAGGCAAGAATTGGAATCTAAGGACATAAAAATTAATATAACCTAATTTTTTGGACCGTTTATTTTTCATTCTGTTGAAACCACATTATAGCTCACATTCTCTTCCTGTAGTGATAACCATTATACACCTCTTACAAATCAAGGCTGTAAGACCGTATTAAGGAGGTAATGGGAAAGTATTACATATTGCATTTTCAAATTCAGGACAGTACTAGCATCTTCCCCAGAAATAGAAGGTAGAAAAGGTACCATTGCACTTTTTTTGAATACTCCCTTGGAAGAGAAAAATACAGCCTTTCAGCTTCCAGCAGTATAAGTATCCCCATCTATAGAGTCTAGGAAGGAGAACATGTTCTTTACAACTTCACATGGGATGAAGATGCTGAAGAAAATAGGAGCACTGATTGTAGGGGTATTAATTTTATTTAATAAAATAGTTGAAAATTAGGTTTTATAAATCTCCTTGATAATCTATATAAATATAATCAGTTTGTTAGCTTTTATTTTTAAGTGGATTCTTTAAGTAGGATTATTGAGAATCACAATGAAAGTAAATATTTACCTGAAATATAAGTTTATATTCTTTGAAAAGATCTATATTTAGAAGATCATTTTTTGAGATGAGATGGAAAAATTAAAACATCATAGCAATGTTGGTCCACAGCATAGACTTTATCATCAATATGCAATACAGATGTGACTTTATTATAGCCTTTTTTCTTCAAACTATAATAAACTTCTTCAGAGCTGTAAATATGCAATATTAGGTTGTAATTAAAAATATATTGAAAATGCATTTAACACTAGCATCTTTTTCCTAAAATAAATATAAATATCACTGCATATATTGCATCTAATGGAACTTAAACAATTTTAGCCAACAAGTTAAAAGATAATTAAAGACAGAAAAGTTAACATATTTATGTAATTACCTTTGGTAATTTGGTGATAAGATCCTGAACTAAACTATGATTCCCCATCACTCCTCTAGATGTGCCCCACCCACCCATTAAAAAGATATTTCTTATCACATTATTTTGAAAGGCTAGCAAATTGATATATGAATAATGAATTTGATTAAAACTCTTACCTGATTTTACAAGTATTTATCCAAGCATAAAGTGGCAAAGTGGAGGCCCTTAGTTCCTGGTTCCTAACTGTCTCTGGAAGAATGTGGTAAATTGAAAGGGCATCATGTTTGATTCGACATCTTGCCAATGCTGCAGCCAATTTTGTCTTAAAACTAAAGATAGAAAATCCATTCTTGATGACTACTGCATTGAAGACAAGACTATCAATTTTCCACTAGAAAAATTCACAAATTAGATTTAGAATTCTAACAAACGTCTATAATTTTGCTTCAGATTTTCACAGTATAAAATATTTGAAAATAGAAATACAATAATGTAGAGGAGCAACATGGCAGAGGAGTAGGAGACCTAAATTTCATCTGGTCCCAGGAATTCAGCTGGATAGGTATCAAACCATTCTGAACACCTATGAACTCAACAGGAGATTGAAGAAAAGAATAGCAGCAACTCTCTGAACAGAAAAGCGACCACTTTCTGGAAGGTAGGACGTGCAGAGAAGTGAATCCGAGGTGATATTCGGGAGGATAGACAGCGGGGGAGGGGGCCTCCATCAGTCACTACCGGCAAGTGATAGAGCAGCAGAGCACAAAATTGGAACTTTTAGAAGTCAGCTCCACTGAGGGACATCGCTCCAGCGGCTAAGCAGGGGGTGGAACCCTCACTGGGACAGTGTGGTCTCAGGACCCTCGGGGTCACAGAAAGACCGGGGGTGCCTGAGTGCAGCAGAGCTCCCAGGGATCAGAGCGGGGAAGCCGGCTGCAGAGACAGAGCCGAGGCAAGGGCTCTCAGCTCAGGGTTGCTATAAACCGTGATCCGTGGCACAGTCGGGCCACTGCTCCTCCAGCAGGGACCCAACAAGTGGCAGGTCCGGGGAGACTCCCCTTCCTCCCCTGGAGGAGCGGCGCGGGAGCACACCGCAGGGATCTGCAGGGTTTGGAGACTCCACATGGGGCCGTGTGCCAGAGATAGAAACGCTCAGTCACAGGCCGGGTGAGCACGGAGTACGGCCGGAGACCGGGGAGACAGGAGTGACTGGACTGCTTTTCTCTGGGGACTCACTGAGGAGTGGGGCCCCAAGTTCTTGGCTCTTCCAGGGCAGAGATTGGGTGGCCGCCATTTCACTCTCATCCTGCAAAGCTGTACGGAAAGCGTGCAGGGAACAAAAGCTCCTGAGAGCAAACCCGAGCAGATTACTTAGCCTGGCCCCTGGCAAGGGTGGGGCAATTCCGCCTCAGGCAAAGACATCTGGGAACCACGGCAACAGACCCCTCCCCAAGAAGATCAGCAAGAATGGCCAGCCAAGACCAAGTTTACCGATCAATGAGAACAGCAGAACGCCAGCACTAGGGGAATACAGCACATAGAATTCATGGCTTTTTTTCCCATGATTCTTTAGCCTTTTGAAGTTAATTTTTTTAATTTTCTTTTTCTATTTTTTTTTAATTTTTCTTTTTCCCTTTTTCGACCAACATATTATCAATCCCTTTATTAAAAATCTTTTTTATTTTTCATTTTTAGAGTCATAGTCTATCCCTTCATTGTAGTCAACCTTATTTTTGGTATATATATAAGTTGTTCTCTCTTTAAAATTTTGGGATAGTTTCTTCTAAAAGACCCAAATATACCTTAAATCTCTAGCGTATGGCATTGTTCTAGTTTCCTGCCTGATCACATTCTCTCCCTTTTTTTTTCTTAATTTCTCTTCTTTCTTTTTTCAACCAACTTCTTATCTTATCCATTCCTTTTATAAAATCTTTTATAATTTTCATCTTTATAGTCATATTCCATCCCTTCATCGTATTTGCCCTTATTTTTGTACATATATAAGTTTTTCTTTCTTTAAAATTTTGGGAGGCAGTTTCTTCTAACAGGCCAAAATATGCCCAAAATCTAGTATGTAGCACTGATCTATTCACCAGCCTGATCATATTTGATCATATTCTTTTTTCTTTCTTTCCCTTTCTTTTCCCCCAGTTTCGGGGCTCTTCTGATTTGTTTAGTGTATATTTTTCTGGGGTCGTTGTTACCCTTTTAGCATTTTGTTCTCTCATTCATCTATTCTCCTCTGGACAAAATGACAAGACGGAAAAACTCACCTCAAAACAAAAGAACAAGAGGCAGTACCGACTGCCAGGGACCTAATCAATACGGACATTAGTAAGATATCAAAACTAGAGTTCAGACTGACGATTATAAAGATACTAGCTGGGCTTGAAAAAAGCATGTAAGATACTAGAGAAACCCTTTTTGGAGAAATAAAAGAACTAAAATCTAACCAAGTTGAAATCAAAAGGCTATTAATGAGGTGCAATAAAAAATGGAGGCTCTAACTGCTAGGGTAAATGAGGCAGAAGAGAGAATTAGTGATATAGAAGACCAAATGATGGAGACTAAAGAAGCTGAGAAAAAGAGAGATAAACAACTACAGCATCATGAGGGCAGAATTCGAGAGATAAGTGATACCATAAGATGAAACAATATTAGAATAATTGGGATCCCAGAAGAAGAAGAAAGAGAGAGAGGAGCAGAAGGTGTATTGGAGCAAATTATAGCAGAGAGCTTCCTTAATTTTGGGAAGGAAACAGGCATCAAAATCCAGGTGGCACAGAGAAACCCCCTCAAAATCAATAAAAATAGGTCAACACCCCAACATCTAATAGTAAAACTTAGAAATCTCAGAGACAAAGAGAAAATCCTGAAAGCAGCTCGGGACAAGAGATCTGTAACCTACAATGGTAGAAACATTAGATTGGCAACAGACCTATCCACAGAGACCTGGCAGGCCAGAAAGGACTGGCATGATATATTAAGGGCACTAAATGAGAAAAATATGTAGCCAAGAATACTATATCCAGCTAGGCTGTCATTGAAAATAGAAGGAGAGATAAACAGCTTCCAGGACAAACAAAAACTAAAAGAATTTGCAAACACCAAACCAGCCCTATGAGAAATACTGAAAGGGGTCCTCTAAGCAAAGAGAGAGCCTAAAAGTAACAGACCAAAAAGGAACAGAGACAGTATACAGTAATAGTCACCTTACAGGCAGTACAATGGCACTAAATTCCTATCTTTCAATAGTTACCCTGAATGTAAATGGGCTAAATGCCCCAATCAAAAGACACAGGGTATCAGATTGGATAAAAAAACAAGACCCATCGATATGATGCCTGGAAGAGACTCATTTTAGACCCAAAGACACCCCCAGATTGAAAGTGAGGGGGTGGAAAACCATGTACCATGCTAATGGACACCAAAAGAAAGCTGGGGTGGCAATCCTTATATCAGACCAATTAGATTTCAAACCAAAGACTATAATAAGAGATGAGGAAGGCCACTATATCATACTTAAAGGGTCTATCCAACAAGAAGATCTAACAATTGTAAATATCTATGCCCCTAACATGGGAGCAGCCAATTATATAAGCCAATTAATAACAAAAGCAAAGAAACACATTGACAACAATACAATAATAGTGGGGGACTTTAACACCCCCCTCACTGAAATGGACAGATCATCTAAGCAAAAGATCAACAAGGAAATAAAAGACGTTAAATGACACACTGGACCAAATGGACTTCACAGATATATCCAGAACATTCCATCCCAAAGCAACAGAATACACATTCTTTTCTATTGCTCATGGAACATTCTCCAGAATAGATCACATCCTAGGTCACAAATCAGGTCTCAACCAGTACCAAAAGACTGGGATCACTCCCTGCATATTTTTGGACCACAATGCTTTGAAACTAGAACTCAATCACAAGAGGAAAGTCGGAAAGAACTCAAATACATGGACGCTAAAGAGCATCCTACTAAAGAATGAATGGGTCAACCAGGAAATTAAAGAAGAATTTAAAAAAATTCATGGAAACAAATGAAAATGAAAACACAACTGTTCAAAATCTTTGGGATGCAGCAAAGGCGGTCCTAAGAGTTAAGTATATAGCAATACAAGCCTTTCTCAAGAAAGAAGAAAGGTCTCAAATACACAACCTAACCCTACACGTAGAGGAGCTGGAGAAAGAACAGTAAATAAAGCCTAAACCCAACAGGAGAAGAGAAATAATAAAGATCAGAGCAGGAATCAATGAAATAGAAACCAAAAGAACAGAACAGATCAACGAAACTAGGAGCTGGTTCTTTCAAAGAATTAATAAGATCAATAAACCCCTGGCCAGACTTATCAAAAAGAAAAGAGAAATGACCCAAATAAATAAAATCATGAATGAAAGAGGAGAGATCACAACCAACACCAAAGACATACAAACAATTATAAGAGCGTATTATGAGCAACGATACGCCAGCAAATTAGATAATCTGGAAGAAATGGATGCATTCCTAGGGATGTATAAGCTATCAAAACTGAACCAGGAAGAAATAGAAAACCTGAACAGACCCATAACCACTAAGGAAATTGAAGCAGTAATCAAAAATCTCCCAACAAACAAGAGCCCAGGGCCAGATGGCTTCCCAGGGGAATTCTACCAAACATTTAAAGAAGAATTAATACCTATTCTTCTGAAATTGTTCCAAAAAATAGAAATGGAAGGAAAACTTCCAAACTCATTTTATGAGGCCAGCATTACCTTGATCCCAAAATCAGACAAAGAGCCCATCAAAAAGGAGAATTACAGACCAATATCCCTGATGAACATGGATGCAAAAATTCTCACCAAAATACTAGCCAATAGGATCCAACAGTACATTAAAAGGATTATTCACCACGACCAAGTGGGATTTATTCCTGGGTTGCAAGGTTGGTTCAACATCGCAAATCAATCAATGTGATACAATACATTAATAAAAGAGAGAACAAGAACCATATGATCCTCTCAATAGATGCAGAAAAAGCATTTGACAAAGTACAGCATCCTTTCTTGATCAAAACTCTTTAGAGTTTAGGGATAGAGGGCACATACCTCAATATCATAAAAGCCATCTATGAAAAACCCACAGTGAATATCATTCTCAATGGGGAAAAACTGAGAGCTTTCCCCCTAAGGTCAGGAACACGGCAGGGATGTCCACTATCATCACTGCTATTCAACATAGTTCTAGAAGTCCTAGCCACAGCAATCAGACAACAGAAAGAAATAAAAGGCATCCGAATTGGCAAAAAAGAAGTCAAACTCTCACTCTTTGCAGATGATATGATACTTTATGTGGAAAACCCAAAAAACTCCACCCCAAACTGCTAGAACTCATACAGGAATTCAGTAAAGTGGCAGGATATAAAATCAATGCAAGAAATCAGTTGCATTTCTATACACCAAAAAGACAGAAGAAAGAGAAATTAAGGAGTCGATCCCATTTACAATTGCATCCCAAACCATAAGATACCTAGGAATAAATCTAACCAAAGAGGCAAAGAATCTGTACTCAGAAAACTATAAAATATTCATGAAAGAAATTGAGGAAGACACAAAGAAATGGAAAAACGTTCTCCATGCTCATGGATTGGAAGAACAAATATTGTGAAAATGTCTATGCTACCTAGAGCAATCTACACATTTAATGCAATCCCCATCAAAATACCACCCACTTTTTTCAAAGAAATGGAACAAATAATCCTAAAATTTTTATGGAACCAGAAGAGACCCCAAATAGCCAGAGGAATGTTGAAAAAGAAAAGCAAAACTGGTGGCATCACAATTCTGGACTTCCAGCTCTATTACAAAGCTGTCATCATCGAGACAGTATGGTACTGGCACAAAAACAGACATATCAATGGAACAGAATAGAAAACCCAGAAATGGACCCTTAACTCTATGGTCAACTAATCTTTGACAAAGCAGGAAAGAATGTCCAATGGAAAAAAGACAGTCTCTTCAACAAATCATGTTGGGAAAATTGGACAGCCACATGCAGAAGAATGAAACTGGACCATTTCCTTACACCACACACAAAAATAGACTCAAAATGGATGAAAGACCTAAATGTGAGACAGGAGTCCATCAAAACCCTAGAGGAGAACACAGGCAGCAACCTCTTCGACCTCAGCCGCAGCACCTTCTTCCTAGAAACATTGCCAAAGGCAAGGGAAGCAAGGGCAAAAATAAATTATTGGGACTTCATCAAGATAAAAAGCTTTTGCACAGCAAAGGAAACAGTCAACAAAACCAAAAGACAACTGACAGAATGGGAGAAGATATTTGCAAATAACATATCAGATAAAGGGCTAGTATCCAAAATCTATAGAACTTATCAAACTCAACACCCAAAGAACAAAGAATCCAATCAAGAAATGGGCAGAAAACATGAACAGACATTTTTCCAAAGAAGACATCCAAATGGCCAACAGACACATGAAAAAGTGCTCAACATTGCTCAGCATCAGGGAAATCCAAATCAAACTAAAATTAGATACCACCTCACACCAGTCAGAATGGCTAAAATTAACAAGTCAGGAAATGACAGATGTTGGCGAGGATGCAGAGAAAGGGGAACCCTCCTACACTGTTGGTGGGAATGCAAGCTGGTGCAGCCACTCTGGAAAACAGTATGGCAGTTCCTCAAAAAGTTGGAAATAGAGCTACCCTATGACCCAGCAATGGCACTACTGGGTATTTACCCCAAAGATACAAATGTAGTGATCCGAAGGGGTACATGCACCCCAATGTTTATAGCAGCAATGTCCACAATAGCCAAACTATGAAAGAGCCAAGATGCCCATCAACAGATGAATGGATAAAGAAGATGTGTATACACACACACACACACACACACACACACAGGAATATTATGCAGCCATCAAAAAACCCCGAAATCTTGCCATTTGTAACAACGTGGATGGAACTAGGGGGTATTATACTAAGCGAAAGAAGTCAATCAGAAAAAGACATGTATCATCTGATCTCACTGATACGAGGAATTCTTAATCTCAGGAAACAAACCAAGGTTTGCTGGAGTGGTGGTTAGGGGGAAGGGATGGGGTGGCTGGGTGACAGACATTGGGGAGGGTATGTGCTATGGTGAGTGCTGTGAATTGTGTAAGACTCATGAATCACAGACCTGTACCTCTGAAACAAATAATACATTATATGTTAAAGAAAAAAAAAGAAGAAGATAGTAGGAAGGGAAATATGAAGGGGGGGAAATTGGAGGGGGAGACGAACCATGAGAGACTATGGACTCTGAGAAACAAACTGAGGGTTCTAGATGGGAGGGGGGTGGAGGGATGGGTTAGCCTGGTGATGGGTATTAAAGAGGGCACGTATTGAATGGAGCACTGGGTGTTATACGCAAACAATGAATCATGGAACACTACATCAAAAACTAATGATGTAATGTATGCTGATTAACATAACATAATAAAATAAAATTAAAATTAAATAAAATAAAGTAAAATAGAAAAAAAGAAATCCAATAATGCTGCTTCTTTTTTTCTGTTTTTGCTGCCCCTGTATAGATATGCATCTCCTCAGATATTTATATCAATTGCCGATTGAAAGAAATTTTATGTAGTGAAAGAGGTGTGGAGGGGCGCAGGGTGGCTCAGTTGGTTAGGCGAGTGCCTTGGGCTCAGGTCATGATCTCAGGGTCCTGGGATCAAGCCCCGCATCGGGCTCCCTGCTCAGGGGGAAGCCTGTTTCTCCCTCTCCCACTCCCCCTGCTTCTGTTCCCTCTCACGCTGTCTCTCTCTGTCAATTAAATAAATAAATAAAATCTTTAAAAAAAAAAAAGAAAGAAAGAAGTGTGGAGTTTAGTCAGACAAATTTGAAGTTAAATTTGGTCTCTGTCACTTACTAGCTGTGTGACCTCAGGTGTATTAATGAATCTCTTTTCTCAGCCTGCTTTCTCATCTGTCGAACGTGGCTGACTTACCTTGCTACTAATGTGGTGACTACCAGCCATGTGTGCAAAATACTGAGCCCAGTGCCTGGCACGTGGCAGACACTCACTCTAGGCTAGTTATTGTCATAGTGGCCAACAGTGTAGTCTTGATAAGATTAAGGAACCTTCATGAATCTGTATCAAGTCCTTCCCAGTTCTGATTATTCCACAACAGAAAAGAAAAACAACTGGTTAGCATCACCATGAAGATCCAATGATTTTTCTTGATCTCATAGAAAATGTTTAATAAATGAGAATACAGGACTTATTCTTGACCCATAATCAGCATTTTCACAGTAAGAATCTAACTGAATAATAACCCGCAAGGATAACCTTGAATGAGAAATGGGGACAAGATACCATGTAAGAGTCAAGTACAACCGGAGTGGTGTATGTGGCTACAGAAAGCTTAATAAGATCAAGACTCTTGTTTACTCAGGGGCACCTGGGTGGCTCAGCCAGTTAAGTATCTGATTCTTGATTCCGATTCAGGTCGTGATCTCAGGGTCGTGAGATTGAACCCGTATTAGGCTCCTCAGGGAACGTGGAGCCTGCGTGAGATTCTCTCTCTCCCTCTCCCTTAGCCCCTCCCCTCCCCACTCACACATGCGCTCTCTCCAAAAGAAAAAAAAATTCTTATTTACTCAGTAGAATGAGAACTTTTCACCTAACAATGTGTTTCTGTGTGAACATGTGACCTGCATGAGGAGGAGAGAGAGAGAGGAAGGAAGGGATGGGGGGTGGAGAGAGAGGGGGAGAGAGAGGGACACAGAGAGGGAGAACATAGATGGGGCACTTGGGGGAGGAGAGGGAAGGTTATCAAACATTAAGACTTCTAGGGCTATAGTAAAATTAGATTTGTGTAGTGCTATCTCCTAATGTCACAGAACTACAGCAAGGGACACCAAAAACAATTACATAACACATTAATGCACATCAAAAATAAATTAATATAAAGGGGTGAGTTACTATTCTATATCACACATGTGAGATGTTTCTGAGTACACACCACTTTTAATTAAATAGCCTTTCCAAATACCTATCTGGTTCGAATTTACCATAAGTGCTATCAACTGGATTATTCAATCATTACACATAAAAATTGGAGCTATGAAGCCTAGAAAAATACATGCGTTGTGTATATGGGGGGGAATAAGTACAC
Organism: Neomonachus schauinslandi; assembly: GCF_002201575.2. Taxonomy (NCBI): domain Eukaryota; kingdom Metazoa; phylum Chordata; class Mammalia; order Carnivora; family Phocidae; genus Neomonachus; species Neomonachus schauinslandi. The sequence continues at coordinate 170,091,861 of NC_058404.1, forward strand.
AGAGAAATAATTTTCCAAATTTCCAGATAGCAAACATTTCAGACTGAATTTTAATATATTTCAATCACACAAAAAGTAATTTAAAGTATATATACAGTTATAAAGATTTTTGTATAAATATACAATATCAGATTGAGGATAAAGACCAAATCCAAATGCTATTAGGATAACCAGACACACATTTCTTCTGTAAATGGAATACCCTGTGGCTACTAATCACTTCTCCATAGCTGTAAGATGGACCGTGATGATGAAAATGGAAGCAAATACGGCCTTTCCTCGGCATCCTTGATCCAGAAGTCCACCCCCTGCTATAATGTGAACACAATCACCTGTTTGCCAGCAACCTGCTGTATACACAGCCAGAGCTTCTATGTGTTACACTGTAGTTCTGTAATTCCTAAGCTTCAATCTAAAATGAACCCACTAGCTACAGGACAGAACCTAAACTCCTTATCATGATACACTCGGGCATGAATAATTTAGCCTGAACCAACTCCTCAGTCCTCAATTCCCACCGTTCCCATCCATGAATCTATGCCTGGCCACCCACGGAACTATTTTTGCCCCTCCTGATACCATGCCACATCCCCCCGCCCCCCACCTTCTCTCCCTCTGTCTCTCCAGCCAGTACGGCTTGGACTCTGCAATCAGATTATCTGGATTCAAATTGTGCTTCCACCAATTACTAACTATGCGATATTAGACAGGTTATTTAGCTTTTCGAAACTCTAGGAATTAGGAATTAGTACCTAACTTACGGGAATTGTTGCAAAGATACTTTTGAAAATGTACTTCAAAGTCAGGCTATTCAAGAAGTGATAATAATTTTTAAAAAGAAGTGATAATAATTATTATGCCTATTTTTTTAATATTGTTAACTAAGAAATGTGATCAGACCTGGGCTATGGAGATTAAAAGAGAGCTTCCACCCTTAAGTAACTCACAATTTGGTGGTATAATAGACATATAAACAAACAATTATAGTACATGATGAATGCTGTGTAAGATACACAGATAAAGAAGAAAGTAAATGTAACAGAAAAAGAACAAGAATCAGCCCAAAGGGACTTCTAAGAGGAGGAGAAACTTAAACTGTTAGAAGAGGAGCAAGAATTTTCCAGACCACAAGAGAAGACACAGACAGCATGAGTTTTCCAGACTACAAAGGGAAAAAAGACACACAGACAGAGGGCAGAGGACCCTGAAGATACAGAGATGTTAAAGAGCAAAGCATATTTTAGAGTATGGGGTGATGACAGATCCAGGTCTCACATCACAAAAAGTCTTATGTACCATGCATAGGAAGTGAGAATTTTTTCTGCAGGAAATGGAAGGCCATTTAAGCATAGAGAAATATCAATTTATTCATGAAAAAATATTTGCGTTCTTACTATACTCCAGGCACTGTTTTATGTGCCAGAAACAAAAGGATAAGCAAGGAAGATACTGTTTCTGACATCACAAAGTGTAGAGTCTGGTAAGGGGAGATAAAGCAATTATTTTTAAATGTCATAAGTATTCATGACAAGGGAAGGCAGGATACTATGGTGGCACAAGGGAGGGGCCCTGCCATGGGAATCAAGAAAAGTTTCCCGGGAGTTACATTTAGGCTAAGCCATAAGGGTAGAAGTAGGAGTTAGCCAGGAGTAAGGGAGGGGTGTGAGATGAGCTATCCAGTGTTCCAAGTAGAAGAAGCATCATATATGAAAGTATCTGCCAATTCTGAAATATGTGCCTGAGATGATGAGAGATATGCAGAGCTTACGATGACTCATGGGCCATGGGGAACAAAAATGGAAATTTGAGCATGCCAACTTTATAGGAGGGGGGCTTTGATAAAGTCCCCAGGCTTTGGATGGGGTCACCAAATGACAACCCTAGGAATAAAGTAAAAAGGAATAACTGGGGGCACCTGGGTGGCTCAGTCGGTTAAGCGTCTGCCTTCGGCTCAGGTCACGATCTCAGGGTCCTGGGATCGAGCCCTACATCGGGCTCCTTGTTCAGCGGGGAGCCTGCTTCTCCCTCTCCCTCTGCCTCTCCCCCTGCTTGTTCTCTCTCTGATAAATAAACAAACAAACAAACAAATAAAAATCTTAAAAAAAAAAAAAGGACTCACTGGCCTTCATGAGGACTGAAGCACAGCTTCCAATCATTTCAATCCCAGATTAGACTACGTCACCTGGGTTTGTTAGGGCCCCAGGCCTAGCTGTGGCCTTCCAGTAGCAAAGTAAATGCTTCCTCTAAAGGAGGATACCAATATCCTGGGCCTCAAATGAAATAAACTAATATATAATATAAAATTATATCTATATAATGTGTCCCAGGAAACTTTATAAATAATGGCAAAAAGAATTATTCCCAATGTTTCCATTAATTATTCTATGTAATTAGAAGTTTATTGGATTTCTAAATATAATAAAGGAGTTGCAGTTCTTTTACAGAAAAAAAGGAATAAGATTTTCATATTTATTCCTATAGAGCATTGGAAAAACATAACTGAGAAAAAAAGTGGATAGAAGGTAAACAGAAATGTTTCAATGTAATTGGGTAATACATAAATACAAAAGAAAATATCCAAATCACTTGCTTATAATAGGTTTTATTCTCTTATTTTCATAAGGAACCATGTGAGTTATTTTGGATAAGTCAGTGATGGTTCATCATGTAGTGGAGAAATGCAATTTGCTAAGAATAAAATAACAAAGAGAAACCTATATATATATATATTTTTTAAGATTTTATTTATTTATTTGACAGAGAGAGAGATAGCAAGAGCAGGAACACAAGCAGGGGGAGTGGGAGAGGGAGAAGCTGGCTTTCTGCTGAGCAGAGAGCCCGATGTGGGACTCGATCCCAGGACCCTGGGATCATGACCTGAGCCGAAGGCAGATGCTTAACGACTGAGCCACCCAGGCGCCCGAGAAACCTATATTTTAAGAATATCGTGGCTCCGTCACAACCACACATGTGGAAAAAAAGGCATATTTCCTATGTTTTTGTGTTGCTTTCCTTAAGTCAGGGAATGTTATTCTGACTACCAGAATATGGTAGGGTTATGATTGTACCTAGTTAATGGGAAGTTCTTGCTCTTGGTCAACACATTTAGCATACCAATGTTTCCATTTATAGTAGAAACCTAGGGTTTGCATTCTAAGCACTGCTTCCCTTCTGGGAATAGAAATCCCTCTCTCCCGAAAATGTTCCTCTCCTCCCTCCATTCATAGGATTTTCTTGGAAGGGGTCCCTGAGTGACTCAGTCTCCTTGGCCACAGCTGATTGGTAGAGGGTGGGCACTTGACTCAAGGCAGGGTCAAGCAATTTTTGGATGTAGGAAGAAAGAATCAAGCCAGTCTTTCTAGTGTTGGTGCTGTAAGATGTAAAGCTCCTGAGTTGTCAGCAACCAAGTTTCCCATTCTGGGAACAAAGAAAGAAAAGAAGGAAGTCAAAGCACACAGAGAGGCAGAGACTAGAGTCAGAGAATCCTGATGATATTTAAGTCATAGGATTTAGTTAGTGGAAGCAGAGCCACATCACTGCCCTTCCTGCCATCTTGATGTTCAATCTTCCATAAAATACCTTATAATAAATTCTTTCTTTTGCCTAATCTTATTTGAGTTGGGGTACTGTGTCAGTTGCCAGAATTGAATTCTAATACACCATTTTCCTTCAGTTTATTTTCTTCTTATTTTTTTTTTTTAAAGATTTTATTTATTTATTTATTTGAGAGAGAGAGGGTGAGAGACAGAGAGCACGAGAGGGGAGAGGATCAGAGGGAGAAGCAGACCCCCCCGTTGAGCAGGGAGCCCGATGTGGGACTCGATCCAGGGACTCCAGGATCATGACCTGAGCTGAAGGCAGTCGCTTAACCAACTGAGCCACCCAGGCGCCCCTTCTTCTTATTTTTTAATTGATGTATAATTGACCTATAATATCCTATTAGTTTCAGGTATATATCATAGTGAGTCAATATTTTTAGACATTATGAAATGATCCCCACGTTAAGTCTAGTTCATCCATCACCAAATGGTGATTAGAATTAGAATATTATTGACTATATTCCCTATATCGTATATTACATCCCATGACTTATTTATCTTATAACTAGAAGTTTGTACTTCTTAACCCCCTTCACCCATTTGCTCACCCCAACCCTCCACGCTCTGGTAACCAACGGTTTGTTTCCTGTATCTATGAATCTATTTCTGTTTTGTTTGTTCATTTGTTTTGTTTTTTAGATTCCACATATAAGTGAAAGCTATTTGTCTTTCTTTGACTTATTTCACTTAGCATGACACACTCTAGGTCCATTCACGTAGTTGCAAATGGCAAGATTTCATTCTTTTTTATGGCTGAGTTTTATGTGTATCTATCTATATGTATCCCACACATATTTATGTGTATTTATATATATCCCATCTTCATCCATTTATCTATTGCTTCCACATCGTGGCTATTGTAAGTAATGCTGCCGTGAACATAGGGGTGCATATACCTCTTCGAATTGGTGTTTTCATTTTCATTGGATAAACATCCAGCAGTGGAATTGCTGGATCATATAGTAGTTCTATTTTTACTTTTTGAGGACCCTCCATACTGTTTTCCATAGTGGCTGCACTAATTTATATTCCCACCAACAGTGTACAAGGATTTGCTTTTCTCCACCTCTCTACATCCTTGCCAACACTTGTTATTTTTTGGCTTTTTGATAATAGCCAATCTGACAGGTGTCAGGTATCTCATTATGGTTTTGAATTACATTTCCCTGATAAGTAGTGATGTTGAACATCTTTTCATGTGCCTACTGACCATCTATATGCCTTCTTTGGAAAAATGTCTATTCAAGTCCTTTCCCCTTTTTTTAATTGGTTGTGTTTTTTTATATTAAGTTGTGTAAGTTCTTTATATATTTTGGACATTAATCCTTTACTGGATGTATGATATGCAAATATCTTCTCCCATTCAGTAAGTTGCCTTTTTGTTTTGTTGATGATTTCTTTCTCTGTGTAAAAGCATTTTTTTTTTTAGCTTTTGTTTATTTATTTTAGCTTTTGTTGCCCTTGCCTGAGGAGACTCATGCAAACAAATATTGCTGATGCCAAAGACTTACTGCCTATGTTTTTTCCTAGGAGTTCTATGGTTTCCAGTCTTAACACTCAAGTCTTTAATCCATTTCAAATTTATTTTTGTATATTGTGTATATGTGGTTCTTTAAACATAAATTGAATATTTTCTTTTTTTAAGATTTTATTTATTTATTTTAGAGAGAGAGAGGGGCGTGCATATATGTGAGCGAAGGGAGTGGCAGAGGGAGAGAATCCCAAGCAGACTCCGTGCTGAGCGCAGAGCCCAACATGGGGCTCCATCCCACTATGCCAAGATCACAACCCCAGCAGAACCCAAGAGTCGGACGCCCAACCAACTGAGCTACCCAGGCATGCCTAAATTGAATATTTTCTTAATGCCAAAAGATAATCTTCAGTCAATTACTTGAATTTCTCATACAAATATAAAATCAGACATACTGACAACTGTTTCAGAATATTCACTAATTAAGCAAAATAGGCTAAGAGTTTCCAAAGAAGAGGTGGAAAGAATATGAGATATAAAAACCCATGAATAAGTATTTGGGGACCATTTTGGCAAATGAGAAACTGGAACATTATAGGGATGGAGAGAATTAGGGAAGACAAGAAAAGAGACATATCTGAAAAATGTAATGAATCCCCAAAGTGCCTGATTGGTTTTAACATTTAAAAATCATTCAATATAAATTACCTTACCACTTAAATAGAATAAAGAAGAAAAGACAAATTATCATTCAGCCTTCCAAAATTCCGATCTCTGTTTCCTTAGTGAGACTACCGTTTTCCTCTTGGGCTGCCCCGCCCCTTCCTGTACTGCATTTGGAAAGTACCGCTAGGCATAAAGCCAGGACTATTCTAATGCTCACCTCATTTATATTCATTCTCTCAGGGATCCAGTTTCTATGCTGTATCTTGTCTAATGCCCCAAATCTTTGCCTCATATATTTTGTCCAGTTTTCTAGTTGCGACAGCAGGAGGATAAGTCAAATTCAAGACACTCTCTTATGACCAAAGAATTACATTTTAAAAATACTGCTCTACCTGCCATGTAGAATAGATTGTGGGAAAGTATGAGTTATAGGCAGGGAGATCAATAAGGAAGCTAGTGTAGCAAGCTGGTGGCTTGGATTTGGAAGGTAGTAGTGGAAATGGAAAGTAGACAGATGAAGCATGTTTTCCAGTTGAAGTTACAGCATTAGGTATGGTATGGGCACAGGAAAGGGGAGGCAAGAAGTATCAAGGATGATGTCCAGGTTAATGTTTGTGCCGTAATGTAATGTGGAAGACTTCAGGAGCAATAGTTTTGGGTGGTTTGGAAGGATGGACTACTAATTCTTTCCCCTCCTGCTCCCTCTCTAGTCTTTTTTTTTTTTTTAAGATTCATTTATTTATTTATTTGAGAGAGAGAGAAACAGCATGACAGGGGAGAGGGTCAGAGGGAGAAGCAGGCTCCCTGCTCTGCGGGAAGCCTGCTTCTCCCTCTCCCACTCCCCCTGCTTGTGTTCCCTCTCTCACTGTGTTTCTCTCTGTCAAATAAATAAATAAAATCTTTAAAATAATAATAATAATAATAAAATAAAAACATGATTGATTTTTATACAAGGAATGAGTTCTTAAGGACCCTGCATATGTCCAAAATGGTAATAGGTATCATCTTATATTGTATCTCCAAAGCCATTAACAAATAAAAGGACAAGACACAAGTTGGTACATAGAGTATAAAACACAAGGATCTCTGATAGAGATGATAACAACAACAAAGATCAAACAGAATTTTCATATGAAGGAAATCATTCTTATTCAGTTTCTTGCCGAATAACTACTTCTCTCACCTCTTAAAATTGGTTTTTATCCTCTCAGTAGAAACATACTAAGGTATACTTCAAGCTTACAAAGATTCTACTTCCCTGGGGACAACAGCACCCAGCCCTAAGCCCCCAGAGATCTATAGAGGTTGATCTACAGGTCAATATTCTGTCTGAGCTCAGAATCCCACTCTATTGGCTATGACGGATTGGCCCAAAGGAATGCACCCAAACCCCATGGAGCCAATCAAACTTCTGGGTAACCTAGAATTTAGAATTGGGGTATGGAGATGATAAAATAAGTTAGTCTAAATGAAGAAACTAAAACACAATTGTAACATGTAAGCTCAGGAACTGGGATGCAAGAGTAGGGCTTTTTCCATATAGACTAGAGAAGCAGAGAAGGCAGATATGCAGAGAAAGAGAGAATGGAGCAGATACTAAGAGAGAAGCTGAGATAAAAAGATTAAAAAGCAGAGATAAACAAAGTCCTAACATCTTTCCAATTCCTGTCTTCATTCCCTTTCTGAGTCTTTGAGTTGCATGAGACATCCCAGTATCTTTTTAAGAACACTTTCCATTTTTGATCAAGCTAACTGAAGATGGCCTCTATTACTTGAAAGCTAAGACTCTTGATTAAAACACATTTTGATTAAATACATTAAAACACATCTTGATTAAAATTCATTTCTCCTGGGACTCCTGGGTGGCTCATTTGGTTGAGTGTCTACCTTCGGCTGGGATCTTGATCTCAGAGTCCTGGGATCGAGTCCTACATTGGGCTCCTTGCTCAGCGGGGAGCCTGCTTCTCCCTCAGCCTGCTTCTCCCCCTGCTTATGCTCTCTCTCACAAATAAATAAAGTCTTTAAAAATAAATAAAATAAAATACATTTCTCCTATAGCATATTATGAATTGAGTATAGTACATATTGGTTAACTGATTGGTTAACTGATTAATTTGGGAATAAGATTTGCATTATATAAACCTTTATTGGTTTCTGTAAGGGGAAAAACTCTTGGCACTGACAAGAATGTAACCAATATGTGTTAAGGCAGGAGGTAGCATGGTATTTGGGGAAAGGGAAAAATCTGGGGAATCAGGAATCCTTAGACAGTAATATCGTCTGGCTCCTTTGGCCTCCTGAGCCATGGTCCTTGCTTGTCCTATTCACTGTCTTGCTAGCATTCAACTAAAAATCTACTGATGATGAAAGCATAGTCTGGTCTTTCTTATTTGGTTAGAGCCCAGTGGCTTTCCTGGCTGACTCAGGCTAACCTTAGTTCTCATTAGGCTCACTGAGACTAAGCTGGGACTTGCATCAATGTCTCTTGAGTCCTGACTAAGTCAAACAGAAACTGAGGGAAGCTCAGCAAAGCTGAAACTCTAAGCCTGCCCCATAGCATATTGCCCCACCAATTTTTCTCTGATGTATTTGGATGCCTGTCCTGGAAGGCAGTTTGCCCAGTAGTGTGATGGGCAGTGAGGTGGTGGCCCAGAAACCCACACAGTAAATGGGGTGACATCCTTACTTATCTAACACAGAGAGTAGATACCTCTGATTGCTTTTGCTCATCTCCAACTTACAATTTCTTATGGCTACATCTGACAGGAGATATGACTATGTCTTAACTTTAATCTTGCAGAGTACTTCAGCCCAACCCCACTAACCTAAGTAGAAGGACTCTGGATGGAGTCAGCCTTCCTGAATTTGAATTCTGGCCCCTCCCTTCTTGAATCTGTAGCCTTAGGGAGGTTCCTGTAACCTGTGTGCACCTCAGTTTTTCCATGTGTTAAAATACAGGTTGCTAACAGTATCCTCCTCAGAGGGTTGTTACTAAAGAGCTCCTTACAACAGTGATTGACACATATTAAGTGCTCCATAACTGTAAGTTATTATTATTACTCCATTACCTTAGTCCTCTGGCCTCATAATTTAAGTGAAACTGCTTGAATTTCCCATAACAATATAAAATCAGATACCATACTGATAACTGTTTCAGATTATTCACTAGGGAAAAATCTTCCTACAAGACTGTTGTTATTGCTATATTCTGCTTTCCATTAAGGTTCAACAACATGATAACAAAAGCCCTAACAGTAGCACTTAACATTTATTGACCATTTATTATGTGTGTGGTTCTAAGCTAAGCATTTCACGTGCATTAGTTTAATTAATTTTCCCAACCACCTTTTTAGGTAAGTACTATTATTATCCCCATAGTAAGTTTCTGCCAAGATTTAAGCCAAAAAGAAAACAAGTTTAAAACTTGTTAGTTTGTTCTTAACTACGTAGAAGTTTGTTTGTTTTTAATTTGGCAAAGTAGTGGGTTCTTATCTCCTGTTGGAATTTTCTCATTTGATACATGTTAGATTTTTTTTAAAGAGCTATAAACAGAGCTAAGTAAATAAATAATAGCTGTTTCAAATGAAGTTGTATTTACGTATGTGCTAAAACTTTATTAGGAATTTTTCATGATTTTTCACATATTTATAAGCTGGATCTTACAATTCAAGCTTTCAAAAACAACTTGATTTTAAACAGAATATTTAACCTGTTCAAGACTGTTTGTAAAGGAACTCAAGAAACATGAACTTTTATGTTTTTCCTCTATAAATTTTTGACACTTATCTACACATCATATGGTATACAATTTTACCAATAATTATTTCATATAAAATATCCTTTGCACTTTAACAATTACCTGTTAAGAAGGTTCTCTACTTCTTGAACTTCTGCTATGGGCTCTTCATTATCAGAAAAGAGACGAGCTTGAAATTTTCTATCTTGGAAATCATACAGCATCACAATAATAAGACTGCTCAAATGATCTGGCTACCAAGGGGAAACACACATAAAGGAAAGTACACAAACAATATCTAATAGCAGTATTCTCCATTCCATTATTTTTTCATAAGAGAGCAGAAATATGACTATTTTTACATAGTCTGGTTGTATTGGGAGATAGAGAAGGACTTCCAAATTGAAAAAAGAAAATCCAGTAAAAATATAAATGTTGTAAAAGAGACAATTTTTGCTATGTTCATCACAAAGAAAGGACTAGGCAGTATTAGAAGTAGGAAAGAGTTCAGGATGTGTTTTGAAGAGGTCTCAGCATTAAGCAAACTAGTTTTGATTTAAATCTAAAAGCTTTTTTAGTACTTTCTAAATAACAATCATGAGATAGCTAATTATATAAAAGTTGTCTACTTACTATTGTGGTACTTGGGAAGATATAGCTGTCTATTAACATAGTTTCCAAAATATCTTGAACTGCAAGACAAGGAAAATGTCTGTTAGTGAAAATAACAAAGCTGAAAATGAAAACTTTGGAATCAAAATACACTTTAGACAATACCACCAAATACTTTTACTTTCCTATCTAAAATATACCTCAATTCTTGACAAAGACTCAAATTATAATTATATGATGAATACTTGTCATCTTTATGAATCCTGGACCCTTAGGACCCAGGTTCCACATGAAATCCTAGTCCAAGGAGCATTATCTGAATAGCTAAAGTAACAATAAAGGAATTCTAACCTTTATGTCCTTTGAAAAACACTAAAGAGGATCTAATTTAAATGTCTTATCATTTTTATGTATTGCTGGATTCAATTTGCTAATATTTTATTTAGGAGTTTTGTCCTATGTTTACGCTCATGAAGAATATTGGTCTGTCATTTTCTTTTCTTGTAATAGCCTTGCCAATGTTGGGATCAGAGTTACACTGGCTTTGTAAAGTAAGTGGGAAGTGTTCCCTCTTCCTATGTTCTTTCAAAGAGTTTGTGGTAGATCAGTATTATTTCTTACTGAAATATTTGGTAGGACTCAGTAGTGAAGACATTAATAACATTTAATCTAAGACCCAAATGACAAGGAGTTAGACATGGCAAGATCTGAGAGGAGAGAGCATTCCAGGCAGAGAGAGAATTGCAAAGGTACTAGGTGGAAACAAGTGGACACATTGAAAAAACTCCCCAGGGTGCAGTTACAACTACTTAAACTATATACACACCATGTAACAAATGTTTTAATCAGTTGGGCAGAAAGCTAAGCTAGTTAGCTTCAATTCATTCAACCTACTAAATGCACAGCACACACTGCATTTGTTTTTATTTGGGAGATGGGAAAACTAAAAAGAAGTGACTAATGGGAGCACAGACTCCAGTTTCCATAGGAAATCCCTTTGGAAATCATGATCCGTATTTGAGCCACCAATTATGGCTGCATTATACAAGGCAATATCCCCATTTCACTTATAAGGAAAATAAGCTTTAGTTTTACAACCTCAGTACTTGCAAACCAATTCCTATCTACTTCATAGGTTTTCAGCATGGGTCCCAATTTTTATCACAGAAAATATAGTCATCATACGAAAAAGAATGAAGGAGTTTAAAGGAAGCAGATCTGCACAGGTCACAGAATTTTGAGCAGTGGAGACGCTTAACTCCTAAGAAATAGGAGAGGCAGAATGAAAAAACGATGCTTTTGCCAACATTGCATTTTTCCTTCGGGGACTCTGGTCTAAACTGATAGCATCTTTGGGCTGCCTTTGATACTGTGCGGAATGCATTACCTCTGCGTATCTACACTGTATGTAACATTCTCCCATAGTAATATCAACATTAATAGTAACTGTATACTTTAGTTGGTGCTTTCTATGTGCTACACCTTGTTCTAAGTGCTTTCCATATATTCCTTGAACCCTCATAACAACCCTGTGAATTAGGTATCATTATTAACCCTATTTAATAGATTAGGAAATGAGGGAAAGAACGGTTAAGTAAGATGTTCGTAGTCACACAAAGCAGGGATTCAAACCCAGACAGTCTGGCACCAAACTGCATGTTCTTTACCACAACATTATGCTGCCTTTCTTCATCTTCCTCTTAATAACAAACCGGAGTGGCTAAAATGAAACACATTGCCAATGACTAATTTGAGTTGTCAGGATTTACTTGAAGATTGTAAACCTTGCCTATCCTACCTAGTTTGGCACAATATCTTGAATTCTTATTTCCTTTTCCCCACTAATTAACGCCTGTTCTCTTTAGTCTGTTGAAGAGAACTCTTAATCCCCACTCCTCAGGTTTTCAACATGGAGGGGCCTTCCCTCTGCTTGTGTCTGCAGGACGTGCAGTAGAGAGGACTACACTTCAGCTGAGTCATGGATTGGATGATAAGTCTCTAATTCAGTAGTAAAGTATTTGCAAGCCACTTGCCTGGAGATCTAAAGCCATGTCCCCAAACACCTTTTTTTTCCCTCTCTCAGGGGTTCCAAAATCAAGTGTAAAGGAGGAGTACTATTTATTGGACCCCTAAAATTCACATAGCCCATCTTGTCATCCCTCCCATTCTGGAAGAAAGGTGGAAGATGTTCCTTCTTTTGACTCTCCTCTAGGTTCTCCCTCTTTATTTTTATTATGTTTTCATAGAGTTTCCTTCATGTGAGGGATCTCTAGAATCTTCACTTCAAGAATGTCAAATCAGATAGATGCAGTTTGTGTGTGTGTGGAAGGAGGGAAACAAAATTTAAGTATTTTTTGGCAAAACTAGTAAGACTATCCAGTAACATTCTGAAATATTTGAAAGATGTAAACAACAGGGAAAGGAAGCTAGCATCACCAAATACAAAATCATTATACAATTAAAGTAACATGGAACCATAAAAAAACTAGGATTTAGGGATGGGGTTGCTATTCTATCACCCTTTTCAACCAGATGAAATACTTCCTCTTTTCAACCTTCTTCCTGCTAGTTCCTTAGATACATCATTTAATCTCTTCTTGAGCTTCCTTCAATTTTTCATCTGCAAAATGAGAATCTTGCATCTCAAAGGACTGGTGTATCAAATGTATGAACTGTTTTTTGAATTACAAAGAGCTATACAAATACACGGTATTATTATTGTCATTCAAGAAAATTGCTTTAACCTCTTACATGAAACCAGAGCTTATGAGGTTATTGATCTAGATCATTTTCCTAATGAATCACTATGCAATCAAGAATTAACTCAGCAGGCGGGGCACCTGGGGGGCTCAGACTGTTAAGACTTCAAGACTCTTGATTTCGCCTCAGGTCCTAATCTCATGACCCAGCCCTAGCCCTGGGTCCGGCTCCATGCTGGTCGGGGAGTCTGCTAGTCTCCCTCTGCCCCTCCCCCATTCATGCACAGGCACGCGCATGCTTGCTTGCTCTCTCTCAAATAAATAAATAAGTAAATAAAATAAAAACCTTAAAAAAAAATTAACTCAGCAGGCCTGGGTGGCCAAACCCTGAACATTCCGAGGAAAGAGTAGGAAAGAGTAGGCCCTTCCAGCTCCTAGTAGATAAGCTCTATAAGCCTTCGGAATATCTTGCCTGATAAAAGTGTCCTTGTTTACGTGGGTATTGGGCAACACAGTATCAGTGTGGCCTAGAGATTGAATAAGGTCAGCCACCAGAGCACTCCTATCTACATGACTGATCCCAATAAACACCCTGGACAGCAGGTCTTGGGTGAGCTTCGCTATACTTCCACACTATCTTCTACATACTACAATACTTCATTTGTGTTGTCATACATTGTCGCTAAGAGAATTAAGCAGTGCCCATGGGCTCCACTGGAAAAAGACAATAGGAAACTTGTACCAGGTCCCTCCTGGACTCTGTCCTATGCACCTTTTTCTGGTGTTGATTTTAAATAACCTTCCACTGTAATAAACTATAACCATGAGTATCATAGCTTTGCTGAGTTCTGTGAGTCTTTCCAGTGAATCACTGACCCTGAGGGTGGTCTTGGGCACCCCATCTATAATTACTAATTCCCAAGCCATAATCAAACCATACATTAAGCATTTCCTAGGTTTTTCACTGACAGGTTTAAAAGATTCTGAAATGAGCAGGTTAATGCCACAGTCAGTTCCTGGGACTGAAAAGTTCACCAACTACTATATAAACCTAGAGAGGCTGGAGAAAGAATTAAGCCAGGAATAAGAGCAACAATTTCGGGGATGCCTGGGTGGTTCAGTCGTTAAGTGTCTGCCTTCAGCTCAGGTCATGGTCCCAGGGTCCTGAGATCGAGTCCCACATCGGGCTCCCTGCTCTGCGGGAAGCCTGCTTCTCCCTCTCCCACTCCCCATGCTTGTGTTCCCTCTCTTGCTGTGTGTCTCTCTCTCAAATAAATAAATAAAAATCTTAAAAAAAAAAAAAAAAGAGCAACAATTTCAGGGAAATCTTTTTCTTCAAGTGTTCTTTTTTCTTTATTGTGGTTCATTAGTTTATTTCTTTTTTTTATTTCTTAAGAAATCATTTTCCAGATTTTCTTCTTTTTTAATATTTAGAATTCCTTGAAACATCCAGAGATTCTTTGAAAAAAAACAACAACAACAAATTGGCTGCTAGTACTCTACTTCTTTGATAGAAATAAACTTAAAAGGAATAGGCTACTCTTCATTACCTTCTTTAACAGAAAAATTGACTTTGGGGCTATTTAGTAAAACAGGAGTAGTGGTTGTCTTCACCTTAAAAAAACATACTGAACCCTTTAAACCTTTAAAAGGTTAATCAGATAAATATACTCTGTGCTTTGAAAGAGCTTATACACAAAAGACATCAACAAAGAGCAAACAATAAAACTGAAAAACAACACAACCAAAGGAATATACTTAACATTTATATAATTAAGGACTTTTCTCTGTCATTTTTTTTCTTCTTGTACTTCCACAGAAAAAAAAAGGTAATATGATCTAATTACCTATTCACAAATTCACCAATAAAGGGGACCACTACCCAAGCTCTCTTTAGTTTGTACATTAACCTTTTCAGCATTATTGCTCCTACAAAACCAGAAAAAAAAATCCAGAATTTTATTTTCTTAACTGTGATTCCCTGAACCTATACTGTATAAGCCAAATATGAGTTTATAAAATATCATGTGAAAGTATTGGTAGAACACTGATAATACAGACGATAAAAGCGAAATGCACAGGGCATTCCACATTTTAAAGCAAAATATCAGGCTCTTAATTATCTTAGAAACTTAATGCATTTAGAAATTCTGGTTTTATTCTATTTGAACATTCAGAAATTATTCAGATAAGTTAAGCAATATATTATTATTATTATAAGAATATAATATTTGTACCAAGTAAACAATGAAAGACATTTTAGTATTTGAACTCATATTAGAATTAGAATTTTAAAAATGAACATTTCAAGCAAAAGCAGGTTTGTAAAGTCCTATGACAATACTTTATCAGAATAGGATTTTCTGGGTCATTAAAAAATATCAAATAGTCACAAGGCCCTTTCATAAAACGGAAATAAAGACCGAGAGAAAGAAAAAGATAATCTAGGACACATATCACTATAGCATGAGCATCTAATTAATGTGTTAACCTTATATAGAATAATTTCAGGTTTTTAGTATTGATTTCTAAAGGTAGGATTCACTATTCCATTAGGAAAACAGTCTATAATAGAATTTTGGCATTAACATTAAATACCAACTAATTAACATAGATGCCCAGTCTGCCTTTCATTGTTGCAAGGAGAAAATGTAAAAATGTTCATTTGGCTCATTATTTAAAGTGCAACAGCTTGTCTTTAAAACTACTTGGTCTTTAAAACTAATTTTAAACAT
The DNA here is from genome assembly GCF_002201575.2 of Neomonachus schauinslandi. Lineage (NCBI taxonomy): Eukaryota > Metazoa > Chordata > Mammalia > Carnivora > Phocidae > Neomonachus > Neomonachus schauinslandi. Next base: position 170,107,379 of record NC_058404.1, read on the forward strand.
TAAAGCAGGTGGAAGGAATGGATGAAACAATCTGAAACATTACACTGGAAAAGAAAAAATGGTTAAGACAGATTTAAAAAGTAAAAAAAAAACCTCAAGCAGGAGAAAACAAATGAAAACTAAAGAGAAGTTGCCTCTTTTTTTTCTTTTTTTAATTTTATTTATTTGACAGAGAGAGACACAGTGAGAGAGGGAACACAAGCAGGGGGAGTGGGAGAGGGAGAAGCAGGCTTCCCACAGAGCAGGGAGCCCGATGCGGGGCTTGATCCCAGGACTCTGGGATCATGACCTGAGCTGAAGGCAGATGCTTAACAACTGAGCCACCCAGGGGCCCCGAGAAGTTGCCTCTTAACATCAAATTTTTCTCTATGTTGACAAATTCCTGGCTTCAGAGTTGAGTTGCATCATGTCTGCAAACTACCAAAATATATATATTCACGTCTAAGTAATTAATGGATCATTTTAGTTCAACTGAGCAATTGTTAACTGCCTATGTGCAAGGATGTAGAAGGCTCAGGAAGTACTATTACTTAGGAAATACATGAAAATTACTGTGCCCTTTCAAGTTGTCTCTTTAGGAAGGGCACATGCTATCATTTCAGCCATGCGGCTAATACTCTAAGTATTTCTGGAACTTCTTTTTTGGAACTATATTCAGTCAGTTTACAAACCAATAAAGTTCATAGCTAGTACAAAAACAAACACCTCCAGACCCTTTGACTGCTTGCTCTCACAGTATCTGGTTCTGTCCTAGAGTTAGCTCCATACTCAGAAGCTGATAAAGTTAACCACCACTGAGGGGGTCTAAAACATTGCATCTTAAACCCTGGAGGCAAATTAGAAAGGGATATTCTACAGAAGTTTGGAGGAATAAATTTATGAGCTCCTAAAATTAAGGCTACTGGTTACGAATGGGATCACCTTAATTGGCGTTGATTTAATTTTGATATTCATTTTGAATATATTACACCTTTTTTTCTTATTCCATCTCTGTTCCTCTCCCCTACCCTCTTACTGGTTTTTATATTTGTGAAAGTTCATACACTGATATACAAGATGTCAACACAGAAAATGCAAAGAGATAACCCAAGGAGAGGGAACCTGTACTTGGGATACTTCAGTGGATTCTTAATTCTTCCTGTGAGTGGAATTGTTTCCTTCAATTTCATGACTGTGCATTACATCTATCTACGGCCAGGCAGGGAGCTAGGCCTAGGCAGATCTGCCCTGAAAAAAACAGTTCTGGCCTGAAGAACTTAGTTTACTGGAACTCTCCTGATTCCTTGACATTTGCAACTGACCAAAGATAGGCTTATGCGTAAAAACAAAACCTGGTGCCAGGAAGGGGCGGCGGCGGCGGCGGGGGCGTGGGGGGTGGGATTGCACTCCCCAAATTCTCTCCTTATTTTCTTTTAGTGCTGATCTTTAAGGCTGGTACTACTCACACTTCAGGGCACTGAAAGCCAGCTCATAGGACGACCGCTGAAGGGCTTCATCCTCAGACTCGGGCAAGGACCGCAAGGGTTCATTCCCATACTTTATTAAGACTTGCTCTGGTGACTTTTCGATTCGAATGCCCCGAAAAATGTTTGCGGCCATAACGTAAACGGAGTCCGGATAGCCCGTTTTTTCGGGTAAACCAGGTGAATTTTTTTCGCTGGGTGATGCGTCACCTGATGGCGCCAGGGAAGCGAGTTGGGAGATAACCTCCGTATTTTTTTCGTTCGAAAACTGTAGTTCACTTGTGGCATGAAGCATGTTTGCCCTTTGACTGTGGTCGGTAACTCAAGGGTGAATCACAACTCAGATGTTCCAGGAAATAGTTTTCCTTGTACCGTAAGCATCGTCTCTGTGAAAAGAAAAGGTTATCTCGGTAAATCACTATTTATGCGGGACCCGCTTGGTGGCCCACTTCGTTGTGGCGTTAAAGACTAAGAGGTGGCATCTCCTGGCGGATCCGAGCGTCCCATACTTGGGGCCGGCCAAGACCCAACCAAACGTCCACACACTCAGGAGGGAAGGGGGTGGGGAGGCGGTTGGGACTTGGCTCCCAAGCGACCTTTCCCGAGGCCCGTTTGGGGGCAGGCCCCCCCCCCCCCCACGAGCCGCGCCTGTGGCCCCACGGGCGCCCCCTTACCCCGGAGGGCGGATGTTTCACGGGGCTTCGGGGACGGAGACGCGGCAGCCGCCGCCGCACTTGGGGCACCGGAGGCTGGTGTCTGAACAGTGCCCTCGGGAGCCCGGGGACGGCGGGGCGGCGGCAGTTCGGTTCCAATGCAGCCTCTCCCACCGGCCTGGTTTGAGGCAGGGGGAGTCGCGACCTCCGGCGCTCGCTTCGCGGCGGTTCCCGAAAGCAGGGCGCGCCTTCTGGCTTCTCCGGGTCACGCACAGTGGCCCTAGGCGGACGCGGCGGCGGAGCGGGGTGGAGCGCGGCGCCGGTGGACCAGCGGCTCAGGCCCCGCAAGGGTCAGCCTCTCGCGGTCGGCCGGCCGGCCGGGACCCGGGTCTCCGTGGCAACCGGGAGCGGCCCGGACGCCGTTCGAGGGCTGTTCCCGCGGGATTTGGCCGGCGCCGCCTCTCCGCCGGGCTAGCTGCTCTTCCTTCCGAGTTCCGTGACGCCTGTGCCAGCCCCTCCTTGAAACCGAAGACCCCTTGCACAGTGGGACCGCTCGGTCCCGAGGGTCGTCGACCTCCCCAGAAGCACACGTGGCCGCCTCTTTTCCGACCCGTCCCGGGCGGTCTCCTGGAAAGCAAGAATTTTGTGTCGCTGACAGCACCCGCCTTGTCGCGTGTAGCAGGGGCGCAGGAAATGTTACAACGGATGGATGTAGAGAGCTACTGAAAAAAAGGGGGGGGGGGCGGTGGAGACGAGCCTACTTTATTTCCATACTCTTTAGAACAGTGGCTATCACATTAGACAGATTCCTACAGGGCAAGTTGGGTAAAGGTCTTTGCCAACTTAAGACTCAGTCCCTCCTTTCCAGGAATTGCCAAAGAAAGACTTGGTTGAAATGGACCCACAAACGCTCAAATTTGTCTCCCTCCATCCCCCAATTATAGCATGGAACTGGGAACAAATATAAACCTCCCCAAAGGGTTTTAATATGGCTACTTTAAATTTTTTAAAATATTTTTATTTATTTATTGAGAGATAATGATAGCGTGAGAGGGGGGAGAGTCAGAGGGAAAAGCAGACTCCCCGCTGAGCAGGGAGCCAGATGTGGGACTTGATCCCGGGACTCCAGGGTCCTGACCTGAGCAGAAGGCAGTCGCTTAAGCAACTGAGCCACCCAGGCGCCCTGGCTACTTTAAATTTTGAGTCCACCTGGTGAACTCCTACTCAATCTTTGAAACTCAGTGCAAACATTAACTCTATAAATCCTTCCTGATGCTTGTATTAGGATATAAATTTAGCCACTGTGACAGAGACTCAAAATAACCGTTGCCTTCTGTCCTGTTGGCACAAGGGCTCTCCTCCACAAAGTCGTCAGGGACCCACACTCCTATTTTATGCAGCATGTAAGGGCTTTGCCCTGTCAACTTAGTCCAGGGTGGCTTACCCCCAGGTCCATTGCCAGCCAGGGGTTGGGGAAATTAAGAGGAAAGGGGCGTGCCCATTCCTTTCAAGGACATAACCTGAAAAGTGCACACATCACTTGGCCAGAACTTAGTCACATGGCATACCTAGCAGCAAAGAGGGTTGGCATATGTACCCAGCTAGAAATCAAGGGAACTATTGCTATGGAAGAAGGGGAGAATGGATACTGGGGAACAATTAGCAGTCTCTGCTACAAACCTCTGTCTACCACCCCTTCATCCACTAATCCACTCACTTTCATTTTTCCCAGAATGTCAAGTGTTGCCTCTTCTATCTCCCATAACATTTTCTACATGCACGCATGCATTCCATCCATAAATTTAACAAAGAAATATTAAATTCTTACCATGTATCTGGCACTATGCTCAGCCCTGGACGTAAAGATGAAATGTATGGGAACGATCAGGCACCTTACCCTCAAGAAATTAATGAATAGATATACATGTACTTTGGCACCCTTCAATTTTTATTATAAATATTTGTGAACATACTGTATTCCCCCTCCTTCTGCCATCTTGCTATGATGTAGCCCATAAAACACACACTCTTAAATAGTTTTATTCTCTTTTTATTTTTATTATATGTAAAATCATTTTATTCCCAGATATTAGTAAAATATCACTGTCTTTCACACACACACACATGCACAGAAGATTACAAATATGAAGATGCCTTAGGGGTCATGATACATTTTATTATGCATCACACGGTACACAGTACAATCTGCTGAAAATGTGAGCCAATGGCTAGCTATAAACTTTAAAATACTATTGTCTTTCAAAATATAATTTGAGGAGCTTTTTTATTTTTCCGTGATACATCAGTGTAAGTGACAATTCACTGTATTGAACATGAGATTTAATGAGAGCCTCTATCCCCAAAGGAAAGCTTAAGCAAACAGTTGTGGGTGAGTGAATTCATGGTTACTATTTACTCTAATCATGTGTATAATCCTCCTTACCTCTCACTTCTGGTTAATGGTCTCATTGTGGACTTAAATCTCAGGGAACACAGTACAAAAGTCGCCATAGAGATAGGTGTGTGGATTCAACTGTTGTGAAAGCAGGGCAGTAAAAAATGTGGTCTTTGTTTAAGTCACTCTCTGTAATATGATCAGAACATTAAATCAGAGAGAGTGTAGAAAATTAAAAGTTAGTTACCTGGAGCTTTCTACCAAAAGAACTTAAAGGAATGATTTTTTCTTTCCCCAGGGGGTAGAGTATTTGAAATATTTGTAAATTAACATTCCTTACATTTGACTCAGAGTAGCCAGTATATATTAGCAAAGTAGGTATTCAAAATACATATTCTCATTGCTTCAAAAATCTGGGCATATAAACTGGGCTCAGTTCCACTGAAGCTTATTATAGAAATGTAAAAAGCAGATGAAACATAAAGAATTTTAACTTGTGTTTTTAAACATCAAGGCTCAACTGATAATTATTGCCATTTAGAAATAATAGTCTAATAGTCTATTTTCTTTGCAACAATTCTTTTCCTTATTCTTTTATATTTTATAAAGTTACCTAGTGAACCTAAGCTATTGTGGACCTAAGCTATTTCTAACTAGGAATTCTGGGGCACTAAGGCAGGTATCAGGAGCCCTGTTTGTCTGAGGATCCACAGGGCCTCATGGGTAAGCTGCATCTGAAGACTGATGATCAGGTACTGAAATATTCCATCCCAGAGGAGAAGAGGGTGGTAGATGCCCAAGAAGGCAGGAAACTCACTCTGAGGTGGGCGAACATCATCCTCTGATGCTGGGTGAGAGTTGGTGTGAAGGAATACTTTGCATATCAGAGAGGGTAGCATTACTCAAGTGTCCTCTTGCCCAGTCTCTGTGGAAACTTGTCCCAAACCCACACTTGAAAAGGAAATGGTAAGATGATAATGCAAAGATCCCTTTGGGAAAATCAAAATATGATTGTGTATTCTTTAACACAAGCCAATCAAAGATTAACCAAAAGAGCTATAACCACTTGCAGAGGAGGGGAAAAAAATCTTAGTTTGGAAGCAGCAGACAACTGGGATGGAGCGGAGTCCTGAAGGGTGAGGCAAGTGGAGAGGAACAAAAGTCCAGACCTTAGCAATTCATAAACAGCATCTTCAGAAACAACACTCTGAAATTTAGAAGTCAAATATGACAACAGCTACAAAGGAGGAGTTTGAGTGACCTGAGATGCAACAGGGAAAGAGGTTCAAGAGGTTTACTGTCCCAGCCTTGGCTATCTTTTGTGGCCCAGGAGTAAAGAGGTTACAATAGACAACCATTGTAATAGATGGAACCAACATAGTAGTTTCCCAGAGTTGGTCATTCAAGCACCACCTTTGTGGATTATTTTTCCATATCCATATATTACCATATATACTATTTACTCAATATTTTATTTTAAATCAGGATCACAGTTTTACATAAATAGAAAACTATAAATGGAAAATCAGCATCATTTGCCATAAATGAAAATAACCACAACAAAAGCAAAATAATACTATTAAATTCTAGCTAGAAACAGTGTACCAAGTCTCCAGGCTTAATGTTGACTGCTCTAAGTTAAAAAGGAAGATGAGCAATGTTAGAGATGTTTTAAATACCAATACAAAAATTAGACTTTCTCCTTGTCAGAAGGATCCAAAGAGCCTTGGATAAAGCAGCTTTCTCAAAATGTATTTGTTATTCAATACTAATTCAGCATATCACTTCATATCATCTCCCGTACCTTTGATGGTGCTGGCTCTGCAGTTGGAAAAACACTGTTAAGAGATTTGAATTCAAAAGTTAGAGAAAAAATGCTTCCTCTGATACAAGAGCGAGAAAATACAAGAAATTCCAAAACTGGCAAGAAAGACATTAGAAGGATCTTGTGTCACTGATGAACTCAGTCCACTTACATGGCACAGTGGTAGTGGGAACTTTGAAACTAGATAGAATCAGAAGACCCGTTTTTTAGTCCTAATGTTGTCATGAATTAGTTGCATAACCCCAGGCAACTCTCTTTGTTTTTTATATTTGTTTCTTGATATGTTGAAGTCTATGATTTATTTACTAAGAAAAAAGCGAGTGGAGAAAAGACTGAGAAAGATTGGCAGTCAATAGGGGAAAGATATTTAAATATCGATTTTAATATTTATTTACCAATGTCTACTTAAAATTTCTATTCAAAAGTTTATTTTAGCAAAAGAAGGCAGAAATGGAAGAATAAAAGGACAAAGGCATAAGACATACAAAAAAAAGAGAAAAATGGTAAATATAAATCCTACCTAATCTGCAATTGCATTAAATGTAAATGGATTAAATACTCAACTAAAAAGCAGAGGTTAGTAGAATGGATTTAAAAATCCAACTATAGTAGAATGGATTTAAAAATCCAACTACATGCTGGCTGCAAGAGACATATTTTAGATTCAAAGACACAAATAGGTTGAAAGTGAAAGGATGGAAAACTATAGCCAGGCAAAAAATTAGAACCAAAAGACAGCTTGAGTGGCTATAGTATTATCAGACAAAATAGACTTTAAGACAAAAATTCTAGAATACTTTTTCTTAGAAAATAAGTCTTAGACTTGAACACATCAAGATATTTTGGCATTGGCAAAGGGTTAGTAAAATTGTGGCAGGTCTAAAAATTCTGTTGAATCAATTATTTCATTGGGAGTTCTGGATGTGTGTTTTGGGTCAAAACAAAACACATGTCTCAATGTTAGAATATCATAGCAAATCAGATTGCATCAAAGAGGTAAAGTTGTGTTTTATATGGAGATCCCTGACCTAATGCTCAGAATACATAATCTAATAGGCATGGAATTCCTTTGTGAAATGTCAGAGTCACTTTACACTGAAATTATACATATTGCTTTAGCATTTAAATGCTTGAGCAAATATAAAAGAAACAAATATTAAAAATTAAATTATTATTTCCTTTTCATATTCTAAAGTTAAGGATCATGAAGAGTCATATGAAATGGTGAAAAAGGTTATTTTATGCTTTTATATAACTAATAAAAACTTCCCACTCCCCCACAATCACACCAGACAATCAAACACTCAAAACAACAAAAACTGAGACAATAAGGACTCCTCACTAGGTTTGAGTATACTATCTTATTCTAAACTAGATTCAGGGAGCCATCTGCTGGTAAATTGGTGAGTTGTCTATCATTTTTTTTTTAATGGATGCACGGTTAGGGTTGCCAGATAATATATAGGATGTTTAGTTAAATAATTTTTTAAAAAGATTTATTTGTTTGTTTTAGAGAGAGAGAGAGTGCTAGCTAGGGGGAGGGCAGAGGGAGAGGGAGAGAAAGAATCTCTAGCAGACTCCCCACTGAGCACAGAGCCTGACTTGAGGTTTGATCTCAGACCCTGAGATCATGATCCTAGCTGAAATCAAGAGTCGGATGCTTAACCAACTGAGCCACCCAGGTGCCCCCCAACAAATAAATTTTAGCATAAGTATGTCAGTACAATACTTGCTCCATATGCCAATGCTATTTTGTCTTAAAATTTCAATTATACTCTTTAAAGTGACTTAGAAAAGGTTTTCTTAAAATTCAGATAGTATAATTATTTAGGAATATACTCATTACTATACTCACATGCTCCAGCATGAACTGTTTCTCTTCCCCTCTTCTATCTGTGTCCTTATCATTTTTTTCCAGAGTGGACCCCAACATGAGGCTTGAACTTACAATCCTGAGATCAAGACCTGAGCTGAGACCAAGAGTCAGATGCTTATCTGACTGAGCCACCCAGGTGCCTCTCCTTATCATTTTTTAATTGAGGTCTTCTTCCTAGTTTATTTCTTTCCTGCTGCTACATTCTCATATTTAAGGAATCTGAGTTACAACTAATGAATGAAAAGCCAGATAATTCATTTTATTTTCTGCAGTACCTTAGTTGCAGATACTACTTATCTTTAAAAAAGTAAAGGGATATATCTGTATATCTTATTTTTGACCTTTAAAATTTTTAAGTTATGTTTTGAACTGGTGATATATTTACATGGTTTTAAATTTAATACAAAATACAAAAGAATATTCAGGGAAAGTTTGCCACCCTAATCCCTCAGTAACCCAAAAGTTTCTTCATGTAGAGGTAACCAATCTACTCTGTGTGATCTTCAGCCATCTAAAGGACATTATTTTGAAATGAAAGCATATAATGGGGTCATCTTGCAGGAAAAAAAAAAAAAAGTACCACAGATGACAATGAAAAACATTTCTTATCTCATTAGTTGTGGTTTTTAATCGAATGGCTTAATTTTATTTTGCCTATGGAGCAAATGGTAGCAAAATGTATTCTCTTAAATCTTGGTTGCATTTGAATCATTGACTATAGTTGTAAAATCCAATTAATTAAAAACCTGCATTATAAAATATCACAAGATGGAGATGTTGCTCCATGAAAGTGACAGCTAAATAGCATGAGGAAAAAAAAAATCTTTTGTCTCTTTTTGAACATCTTTATTTTCTTTTTTATCTTGCTCCCTGTCTTCTGTCATTCAAGGTAAAGGAATATTCAAAGAGCCTGTGTTCAAATCCCTGATTTGCCTCTTTCTGCCTGTAATTCTGAATTAAATTAACCTCTAAAAGCCTTAAGATCATCTATAAATTCAGCCTTATGCTCTTGTTATGAAGATTACATTAAATATATGTGAATTGGCAAAGCCCTCCAGCAAAAGCCACCAAGAACACATCAACAGTTGAAGGAGCTGGATTTATCACTCGTTGCAGTGAGGGAGAATGCACACCGTGGGAAGAAGGGCCTCTCCTTAAGAGGGTGTTAGAAAGGACCTATTATAGGATTGGGGCTGTGGTTGGGTGATTTGTGGTAGGGCCCAAGGAAGCAGGGTTCATTCTGGATTGAATGCTGTCAGAATGCAAGGACAATCTATGGCTGGGTATCTCACCATCTATTTACAGTACTCTCCCCTTTTCCATTGTTTCTCTTTCTGTCAACCAAGGTCCAGAAGCAGATGACGCTCCTGATATATTGTCAGAAGGTCAATAGTAGCCTACTACTACATCATAGTGCCTAAGTCACTCATCTTGCTTTATCCCATCACGTAGGCATTTTATCATCTCACGTCATCACAAGAAAGGTGAGTAGTTCAATAAGATATTTTGAAAAAGAGACCACATTCAAATAACTTTTATTACAGTACATTTTTATAATTGTCCTGTTTTATTATTGTTGTTGTTAATCTCTTACTGTGCTTAATTTATAAATTAAATTTTATCATAGGTGTGTATGTAGAGGGAGAATCATATTGAAAACAGATCCCTTCAGATCTAACTTTTTTTTTTTTTAAGAATTTACTTACTCATTTGAGAGAGAGAGAGCACAAGCAGGGGGGAGCAGAAGAGGGAGAGAGAGAAGCAGGCTCCCTGCTGAGCAGGTAGTCCGATGCCATGCGGGGCTCAATCCCAGGGCCCTGAGATCATGACCTGAGCTGAAGGCAGGCACTTAACCAACTGAGCCACCCAGGTGCCCCTCAGATCTAACTTTAAAGTTCATTTATCCAGGACCAAAAGAGCATTTGGCCTAGGAATAATTCCCCCCCATTACTGAGGCAAGTGAGTCTTAGTATTCTAAAGAGTATCTGTGAATTCTGAAGTTTTCCACTCTGGCTGTTAGAAGCAGGGACTATCTCTTGGCCTTTGGTGAGTTCCAAGAACTGTTTACTCTTTCCTATAATCTTTTCAGGTGGTTCTTTCCCTGGCCTTGTGTGACCTCCTCACACACATTCACTGAGCAGCACGCAGCTGAATATTAAAGGGGCCCCTCTGCACATCTCCAGATTTGTCTCTCTGATCCTCTGCTCTGCTGTATGCATGCTGTTGACCTTGGCTCCCTTGGACTTGCAACTCCATCTCCTCAACTCAGAGAGATGGCCGGGCTCCACTTGGGCTCCCAGTTTGTGGAGTTCCTGAAATTTACTCTAGGCAGTAAGCTGGAGGCAACTGGAGTCTTATCTTGTTTCCCATGTCTCAGAGATCACTGTCCTTGGTTCCCGAGTGTCAGTATCTTGAATACTCCTGTCTCCTACATTTTGTTCAGTTTTTTAGTTGTTTCAGGTGGGAGAGTAAATCAGATCCTTGTTACTCATATTGACTAGAAGCAGAAGCTGTCAGGAAAAAAAAAAAAAAGCATCATGTACTAAATCATGAGGTTAGAGTGTCTTAAACAACAACAAACAAACAAACACGAAGATAGTATTTCTTAGTTCAGGCGGCTCTAACAAAGTGCCATGGACTGGGTGGCTTAGAAATTTCCTTCCCACAGTCTGGAGGCTGGAAGGCCCAGCATGGTCTGGTTCCGGTGAAAGCCCTCATCTGGGTTGCAGACTGCTGATTGCTTGTGTAACAGTAAGCTTGAAAGAGAGAGAGAGCACATGAGAGGGGGGAGGGTCAGAGGGAGAAGCAGACTCCCCGCGGAGCAGGGAGCCGGATGCGGGACTCGATCCTGGGACTCCAGGATCATGACCTGAGCCAAAGGCAGTCGCTCAACCAACTGAGCCACCCAGGCACCCTCCCTGTCCTCTTCTTACACAGGCGCTAATTCCATTCATGAGGGCTCCACCCTCATGACCTAGGTCTCTCCAGATGGTCTCTCCTCCAAATACCATCACACTGGAGATTAGACTTCAATATACAATTTCTGGGGAGAAACAAACATTCAGTCCATAATAACACCAAAGCAGATTTTTTTTTTACTCAATATAAAGAATGTCTTTCTATAGCCACAGTTATACAAAAATGGAATAGTTTTTCCCCGAAAAGAAATTGTGTTCCCTGTCACGCTGATATAGACAGAGGTTATAAGCATTGTCTGAATATTGTAGAATATATGCAGGTATGGTCAACAACTACAGCTTACAGGCCAAATTTGTCCCACCACCTGTTTTTTAAAATAAAATTTTATTGGCACGCAGCCATGCACATTTTTTTTTTTGTAAAGATTTTATTTATTTATCTGACAGAGAGAGACACAGCGAGAGAGGGAACACAAGCAGGGGGGTGTGGGAGAGGGAGAAGCAGGCTTCCTGCTGAGCAGGACCCAAGCATGACCCAAGCCGAAGGCAGATGCTTAATGACTGATCCACCCAGGTGCCCCATACACATTTTTTTAAAACATATTGTGTATGTGTATGGTCCATTCCTGCTAAAATGACATACTGGAGCAGTTGTGATAGAGACTATGCCCTTCAAAGCCTAAAATTTCTTATCCTCTTCAGAAAAAATTGGCCAACCCTAGAGTAAAGCATCAGATATGGCTGATGTGACAAAACGACTTCTTTGATCCCTTCCCGACTTGAGATTCTATGAGTCTATGAAGGCAGGGAATACGTTTATTGCCTAATGCAAAATTTGCATCTTCCTCTGTCACATATCTATCTATATTTATTTTAATATAATATTCTCCCCATCTCACTTCTTTGTACAGTTGATCCTCCCCAAATATCTCTATGTTTGTCCTTTAGCTTTACATCCTCCACCATATATATATTCTTTGTGATGTAGTATCATTCATTCCCTTTCCCCTACTAGTTCTTCTACTTCTGCTTCTTTTTTACTTTCCTCCTTACCTTCCCTCTTACTCTTTTCCCTTCCACTTCCTTCTCTTCTTCTTTGTCCCCCTCCTCTTCTCTTTCCCTCCCTCCTCCTTCTTCCTCTTCCCTTTTATTCAATAATTATTAATCGAGCACCATACTAGACAGTATTCTAGACACTGGGGCTATAACAAGAGAATCTCTGCCATCACAAAGCTTACATTGGTACCCAATTTGAAAAGCACAACCACAGTATGTTTTCAAGCCAAAAACAAATGAGTGTCACCAAAAAGCATTTCAGAGAATCCAAGGAAAGACACGCTCACCAACTTTCATGATGCAAGAAAACACAGAGTGATCATCCCCTAGCAGGGCGGGCTTGCTTCCACAGCCTTGTCAACCTGCTCTCAATCTCAAGTGGAAAAACCTTCTGATAACAAAACATTTTAAATTTCAACCAGAATGAGAGTGAGAAAAGATTGGGCACCACTCTCTCCAAAAAACAATTGCAATGCCTCATGTGATTTTTGTATATGTGCCACGTCAAAATGTTCTCACCTGTAGTTGCTGGAAGAGGCTTTCTTTTGATCACGAAAGGTACAGTTACTGAAAGGGTATTTGACACATGAAATAAATATTTCAGGAGCCACCAGTGCCCCACAGCCAATCTTCCACATTTTATTAAAAACTAAAAATAACTTATATTTCAATTTCTGTGCAAAATCTCCCCAACTCTAGTTTTTAACTAATTAAAAAACAACAACAACAACTCTCCTTTAGGAGAATGTACTTTTCTTTTTATCATTGTCAATTTTTTTTCTCAGCAACTTGAATTTAATAGAGAATTAATATAAAGTATGATTCTGGAAAATAAGCAATGTTAATTATAGAGAATCCGTAACTGTGATACATTTAACCCCAGTAATTTAACAGTGACTTCATCTCTAAAATGAGTTTTGTGCTTTGGACTTCAAACTCTCATTTACAGAAAACTTCTCAGATGAAATTGCTGCAAAGCCCTCACCTTGTTTCAAACACAGGGACCTACTGTTTGGCAAACGTGCTTGATCTTTGCCTCTTTGTTCTGTTCTGCTGTCTGTTCCATTTCTCTGGGCATGCGGTTTATACTGTTGTTAAAATTCTTTCAAATTGAAATTTATGTAGAGGAAAGGTATTCAGGAGGTCTGATGAACTGATACCTTGACATTACTTTGCTTCAAATAAACATTCCAATATCAGCTACTGAATAAGGAAATAGTTCTAAGCTTGCTCATTATTTCTTTCTACTTCATTTGAACAGAACATCTTAAATTTAGCTATTTTTCTGAAAATATAAGATACTGTGTAAGCTTATCCAAACTTCTCTTACCTGTTGGAAATGGAATATCTGCTGATAAAGATTAAACAAATGCTATGAAAAAGTTACTGAATTTAATGTCATATACAAAGGAGATTTGTTATTATGTTTGCACTTCTTACTCTCAAGACAGGAAAATTTCTGATTAATTTTTTTGTTAACATGCTGAATGTTCCCTAGGACTCTTCTATTTTGCAGGTCCTGACTTTAGGAAGTAAGTACCCTAGAGTTCCAAAAAGGAGAAAACACATCAATTCATTCCATGGATATTTAGTAAGTACCTACTATGTGCCAGGCATCTAAATCCCAGTAATTGAAATTATTACAAAAATGAAAATAAGACACAATTTAGCTATGTGCATCTAGCATTGTGTAGAGAAGGAAATAAGAGGGATAATCATCTTAATAGTTGGTCAGAGACCAACCAAGGTCCTCATCTTCAGCTACTGGCTGTCTGACCTTGGGTGAGTCATTTAATCTCTCAGTTTTAGTTTGCTTACCTGTAAAAGGGCGGTAGCAATATTTCCTATTTTGTTGGGTTGCCCTGAGTTTAAATAAAGTAATGTAAATAAAGGTGTTAGCATTGTTCCTGGTATGTCATAGTCTTCGATTAATGTTATATATGATCCTTGGGGAACAGATGGATGAATCAGCCTTTCTCTTCAGTTACAATTCACAAGGAGCCATGGGGTTCTTGGAGATGGTAGATGTATTTTTCCCTTAAAATGATATCTATTATTATTTTTTATATCTATAATTTTTTCACTATTATTTTTCATTACGTATTTCTGAAAATAAAAACTAAAAACCTAAAAAAGTCTTAATTGAAAGATCGGATTTGAATGAGAGCGATACAACATTGTATGTAAGACAAGTTTTAAAATGTTAACCCAAATTCCTTGGGATCAGATTGGAAGAAACTCCTGTTTAGAGAGCAGAGAGGACACTAAGCACAAGCAGGGATCTGAGGAGCCAGCCATGGCAGAATGGGAGGGTCTTCAAAGCATAATGAGAAGCTTTGCTTCTAGCAACAGAAACCAACACTCACAAAATTGAAAATTCTGTGAATTGGGCGCCTGGGTGGCTCAGTTGGTTAAGCGACTGCCTTTGGCTCAGGTCATGATCCTGGAGTCCTGGGATCGAGTCCCGCATCGGGCTCCTTGCTCAGCAGGGGGTCTGCTTCTCCCTCTGACCCTCCCCCCTCTCATGTGCTCTCTCTCTCTCTCTCATTCTCTCTCTCAAATAAATAAATAAAATCTTTAAAAAAAAAAAAAGAAAAAAGAAAATTCTGTGAATTGACCAAAACAAGAGATAAGAAATTGAGGAATACAAAATTTTATAGGAAGTCAAGTGATGTATTGGCAGTCTATTAAACACTGCCGATCACCCTATGGGCTTTGTTCTTGAATGAGTAGGCATCCTTTCAAAGTTAAGGAAAATAAGGCACAAGAGGGTTTAATAATTTGCCGTGAATCACTAACTTAATATTCTTATTTTAAAAGTTAGTAGGTCCAGGCTGATAATTCTCACCATCAACTTGCTGAGGGGGATGAATTCCATGGAGACAGAAAGTAGATTAGCAGTTGCCAGGAACTGAGGGTGGGTGAGATGTGGAATGAGACTAATGGACATGGGGTTTCCTGACTAAAATCAATGGGGATATGGTGGTGAAGACCATAGACCTGGTTCCTGTCCTTGGGGGGATTAGCATCTATGAAGGAGACAAGACATTGTGTTAAAACAATCATTGTGTTAAATGCAACGGTTGCAGAAGTGAAGAGAAGCCAGGTCAGTGGCACTTACGCAGGAAGTAACTTGTAAGAATGAGTAAGAGTCAGAGGAAGAGGGATGGGAAGCAGCAGGAAGTAAATTATGGTATTCCCGACAAAATAAACAGTATATCCAAAGAGATGAAACAGCACATGACATATTTAGGACCTGAAAAGAATTTAGATCAATGGGAACAAGGTGGGAAGAAAGGAGAGGCTCGGAAATGGGGGTCAGACCGCACAGAGGCTCATAGATCATATTAGAGTTTGGTCTCTGTCCCAGAAACAATGGAGAACCATCAAAAGTTTTTAAGGAGGCAAGTGACATGATCTGATTTGTTTTTGAGAGATCACTGCAGAATGGGGAATGATGAGGATGAGGCAAGACTGGAGACAGGGAGACCAGTTAGGAGGGATAATCTTGGTAGAGAAATAATGTGACTGAACCAGGCTGGTAACCTTGTGGACAACGAGAGGTAGAGAGATGAAAGAGATATTCTGAAGTTGATTAATGGGAATGAGATATTAGAGGGATTCAAGGATTATTACAAGGTTTCTGGCCTGAGCAACTTGGACTCATTCACTGAGCTGAGAGCACAGAAGGGGAGGAGATTTGGAGAGATTTCAACTTTAGAAATGTTAAGTTTGAGGTGCCTCTGAAGATATCCAAATGAATATGCCTGGTGGGTAGTACATATCTAAAGGTCAGGAGAAGGACTAGCCTGGAGCCATGCACCAGTGAGTCATCATCAACCTAGAGATGGTAATTGAAAGCTGGAAGGATGAGGTCCTGGGAAAGTGGAATGAAAAGAGAAGGGATCTCAGGTTAAACTCATGAGGAGCACCAACAAGTAAGCACAGGACAAAAGGAAGGAGCCTGCATAGGACACCAGAGCCAAGAGGAAGGAGAAGAATCAGAGAGCCATTGTGTCCCAGAAGCCAAGGAGAGGAAGTGGTCAAATGTGTCAAATGCTGAAGACAAATCAGTAGAATAAGGACTGAGAATTCTCTGTTGAATCCAGTAACAAGGAACTTCGAGATTTCAGTGGAAACCCAGATTCCAGTAAGTAGGTGAGTGATCTGAAGATAAGACAGTGGAAACAATTCTTTGAAGAAATGAGTCTGTGACATAGCTGGACAGAAATGTGGAATCAAATGGAGTTTTCTTAAAATAAACAAAAAGGGTGGGAGAGAATTAAGTAATTAAATGACAAAAAGACAAAAAAATTAGCCAACGAAGAGGGGGACGCTGAAGATGCAAGAGAAACAGATTTTAATAGATGGAAAAAGATACTTCTAGAAGACAGGAGGGAGTCTTTCACTTTAGGTGGGAGAGTAAGAGAGACATGTCTTCCTTTGTAACAGAGGGGGAAGGAGGAGAAGATGTTCTGGACCTATTTAAGTTTCTGGGTTTCGTGCAGTGTGTGCTGGAGCCAGTTCCTACTAGCTCATGGGAGCCAATTGTTAAATTTTCAGAAATTTTGAGAACTGGATAATATACATTATAAGCTTGAATTCAGCCAGGGTGGGAATATTTATACCATGGAAACTGACAAACTACAAATCAGAACTTCCTCACACCGCAGGTCTCCAGAGAGTCGGTTATTAGGCATTTACCAGCACACCACTGGCCAGGGTAGTGAAGGAGTGCACTGTCTTGTCTGTCGGGTAGAAAGGAGGATTGTATGCTGTGTCAGAGTTGGAGGAACGTGAAGAGAGGTTGAATTCTGTGAAGCATGGCAGAGAGAACCACCAGGGAAATACCGAATGACTATCAGGCTGTACTAAGGGACCAGTCGAGGTTGGAGACTGTTGGTCTACGGTGGAATCAATGTGTGCAGGTGTGGGGCACCTGGGTGGCTCAGTCCGTGAAGGGTCAGCCTTCCCCTCAGGTCATGATCCCGGGGTTCTGGGATTGAGTCCCGCTACCTGTTCCGCAGGAAGCCTGCTTCTCCCTCTCCCACTCCCCCTGCTTGTGTTCCCTCTCTCAAATAAATAAATAAAATCTTTAAAATAAATAAATAAATGTTTAATTTCTTAATAGGTATAAGTTGTGAGAATTTTCTTCCTGAATGAAAAATGGCATTTCAGTAAGATAACCGAATTGATGGTACGCTTGTATTTGCGATCTTCGTGATTAGTGCCAGATTTAACAAATACAATTCCTTTTCACACACTACCCTGAGATTAGCTGGGCGTCATGGCTGTGAAATAGCTAGATTCCGTGCTGCTGTGGGTATAAACCTTGCCCACGTAACTTACGTTCTTTCTTCCGAGATAAGTGAAGGTGAATGGCATGCAGAGTTCATACTGGGGAGGACACTTTCTTTTTCATCAAAGTAATTATCTCATTGCATTTCCCACTTGAATAGCTGATCCATCAAAAACATAGCAAATAAAGCTATCGATTTTAGTCCCTTCACACTAGATTTTTTTTCTTACTATTTTATCCTTCTAACCTTGAGGTATTTGGATATGCAGTAAGAGGGAGAGGTACCAGAGAGAGCAGGAAGTATGCAGATTTTTTTTTTTCCCTTGGGTCACTCTTCATTTTGGCCAGCAAGGGGAGTTACAGGAACAATTTCAGTTGTTTAAGCTGAGACACTGGTGGGCAGATCTCCCCCAGTTGATGATCAGTCACCAAGTCTCTTGCACTGGTCTTTCTGTGTAACCCAACTAGTATTTTACTGTTATGTACCAGTGTCGCTGTCTCCCTTTCATCTCGCAGTTTGCTAACCCAACATTAATTGTGAACTTCAAAGTAAAAACTCTACCGGAATGGCGGCCCATTGGAAATGAAGTGAGCTTCTATGCCCAGGTGGCATAAAAATCTAATTGTAGCCAGGAGCAGCCCAAGCCCCCTTAATGCGGATAAGACAGCATTCAACTGGCTTCAATAAAAAGGGACTTAAATGGAAGGGAGGTGGCCTTGAGGAGAGCCGCCAGGACTGCCAGACTGAGAAGGCCATTGTTCTATGTTCTCCTGGGGCTTATGGAGATTGACAAGGCACCTGCTGCTTTCTAGAGCTGACCATTCTCAGGTCAGCCCTGAAAACAGCCAGGGCTGGGACATTCCCCCAGCCTCTGGCCCCTAGCCATCCAGGTGGTGGAGATTCAAAGATGTAGGTAGAAGGTGTGGGAAGAGCCCTCAGGAGGAATCTGGAGAGACTGTTTCCACTCTGTGAACCCAGGACCACTTTTCCCCTTTCAATCATATTTCATGCTTCTTAGCTCCAACCAAGGTTTTCTGTGGTCGTCTGTGGAGTTCCTCTGCTAGTAACATTTTTAATCACTGACCACTTTCACAGTTAATGGTTCACTTCTTAGTTTGGGACCAGAATCGATGATTATGTACCCTACTTAGTGCCTTGATCCTGCTTTCCCAATCCCCACCATAGCTGCTAAACATATTATGTTGCTGTTAATGGCAAAATAGACTAAAAAATCACTGGTTTTCTTCATGTGAAGATCAAGTTTTAATTTCAGTGATTTAAAAGATATGCATTGAATAAATTATATGCCCCATGCTTTGCTTATGGACAGACTGTGCTGTATAAAGGAGAGAATCTGGCCCTAAGAACAGGAGACATGGATTTTAGTAATGACTCTGCTGCTTATGAGCCATATGATCTTGGATAAATCACGTAATTTTGTGGGGGTTTAAGTATTCTCAATAAAAAAAAAAACTGGGGAGGGCAGACTAACTGAATGGACAAGATTCCAGACTCAAGAGTCAGGCAGACCAGCGTTTTATCCTGGCTGTATCATGTATTGGTTAGATGACTTTAAGCAAGTGACTATTAGCATTACTTTAAGGCTTTAATGAAATACTGTACACAAAACCCTTAGCATCATTCTTAGAATATAATAAGCATTCAACAAAGAATAGTTATTATCATAATCATGATAATGATCTTAATTATTAAAGTTCTATTAGGGCTTTTTAAAAAAAATCCAAAAGGCGATGACTTCACTCTGAAATGTGACCAATTGTTATGAATGCACCTACTCATCTGATCCTGTCCTTCGGGAAATTATGAAACAGGCTGAAATTATACAGAACTTGGTAAAATATTTAGATTTATTATATAAAACTACAGTAACATTTAGCAAAAAATGTGGTTATAGGCATGGTAATAAATACAGTCATGGGTTGATTTCTTTTTTTTGTTGTCATAGTGTAATGCCTGTTAAAAAATCTTTAAAGGTTAAAGTTCATATTCAGTAGTAGCACTAAGAGTTTGAAACAAGAGAGTGATTGGCTCCTTTTATTTATTATTTTTTAAAGATTTTATTTATTCATTTGAGAGAGAGAGTGAGGGAGCGCACAAGTGGGGGGGGAGGGGCTGAGGGAGAAGCAGTCTTCCCGCTGAGCAGGGAGCCCAAGCTCTATCCCAGGACCCAGAGATCATGACCTGAGCGAAAGGCAGATGTTTAACCATCTGAGCCACCTAGGCGCCCCATAATTTTAAAACTGATTTAAGATTTTCTTTTAATTCATAAGTTTTGAAAATGTTTAGGCTGGGGGCGCCTTGGTGGCTCAGTCGTTAAGCATCTGCCTTCGGCTCAGGTCATGATCCCAGGGTCCTGGGATCAAGTCCCGCATCTGCCTACCCGCTCAGCGGGAAGCCTGCTTCTCCCTCTCCCACTCCCCCTGCTTGTGTTCCCTCTCTTGCTGTGTCTGTCTCTGTCAAATAAATAAATAAAATCTTAAAAAAAAAAAGTTTAGGCTTAATTTAAAATTTTTCTTAGATAATAATAGTTATTAGAAATAAGCTGTGTTTACTAGCTCTTCAGCTGGGATGGCAAACTGATATAATTCATTGAGTAAGTGGATATCCAATGCTCATTATGTTCCAGGCACTGCTGTAGGTGTTGGGATATAGCAGTGAATAAAACAGACCAAAGCCCTGCCCTCATAAAACTGACCTTCTCCTGGGGCTTACCTTCTGCCAGGATGTCAGCCCTCATAGAGGGCCCATCTGCCAGGCTCTAGTAACAAGAATTGGGAGACCACACCAGGACTCATTTAAAAAGAATGCCATGGCTGACTGGTGATTTCCATCAAGGGGGAGGGGTGGGAGAACCTCGGACTGTGCTGAATGTACCAACATCTCCAAAGAGCACTGCTATCCCATCAGATAGCCACTGGCTACATGTAGCTATTGAGCACTTGAACTGTGGCCAGTCCAAATTAAGATATGTATAAAATATCAAATACACATTGGATTTTGAAGACTAAGTAGGCAAACAAGAGGTAGAATATCTCATTAAAAATTTCATACTGATGGCATGTTGAAATAATAATATTATAAATATATTAGGTTAAATAAAATACATTTAAAGATTAATTTCATATTTCTTTTTAGCTTTTAAAAATGTGGCTACTAGAACATTTTAATATTTTACATGTGGCTCTCCTATTCCTGTATGGCCATGCTGGTAGCGTGTCCGTCCAGGCTTGAGTCCATGTAACGCCAGGAACGTCTTAGCCAATGCAGACAGGAGACAACACTGTCAAAAAGCCAAAACGTGCTGGCGGCGGCTTTTTCTTCTTCCTCTTCTTCTCCTTCTCCTTCTCTTCCTTCTTCTCCTTCTTCTCCTCCTTCTCCTCCTCCTCCTTCTTCTTCTTCTTCTTTCTTCTTCTTCTCCTTCTCCTCCTTCTTCTCCTTCTCCTTCTTCTCCTCCTTCTCCTCCTCCTTCTTCTTCTTTCTTCTTCTTCTCCTTCTTCTTCTCCTTCTTCTTCTTCTCCTTCTTTTTCTTCTTCTTCTCCTTCTTCTTCTTCTTCTCCTTCTTCTTCTCCTCCTTCTTCTTCTCCTCCTCCTTCTTCTCCTCCTTCTTCTTCTTCTCCTCCTTCTTCTCCTCCTCCTTCTTCTCCTTCTCCTTCTTCTTCTTTCATCTGGAATGGTAAATAACCTTGTCTCCCCCTGGTGTTTGTACAGCATTTCACAGTCTACAAAGTGCTTTCACAGCTTTCCCATTTTGGCCTCCAACCATTCCATGAAATAGGAAAGATCCTAAAGATCTTAGCTTAGCTTAGATTAGATTAGAACATCATGGTGGGGAATATACTGCATCTCAGTGGTGTGACTTATTTAGATAATACTACTGACATATATTCTGATACAGAGGGCAGGGAAAGGGAAGTAGCCATTAATGGAACAGGAAGAAATACAGAAGACACTCCAAATTAACAAAGGGGAAAACAGAACATATATTTAGTTGTTGAAATGAGAAAAAAAGAGAAAAAGAAAAAGAGGAAACCAAAATCTAAATTAAATTGATTAATAGAGGGGCGCCTGGGTAGCTCAGTTGGTGAAGTGTCTGCCTTCAGCTCAGGTCATGATCCCAGAGTCCTGGGATTGAGTCCTGCATGAGACTCCTTGCTCAGCGGGGAGCCTGCTTCTCCTTCTCCCTCTCCCTCCACCGCCCCCCTCCTGCTTTCTTTTGCTCTCTCTCTCTCTCTCAAATAAATAAATAAATAAATCTATCTTAAAAAAATAAATTGATCAATAGAGAATAAGATAAGAACATTAGATGTGATGAACTGAAATGTACCCATTAAAAAACAGAAACTGCCAGATTTGGTTAAAAAAAGTAAAATTCAGCTGTATGATAGGTACAAGGAACGTGCCTACACAAAGTAGCAAAGAAAAGGTATGCAAAGATAAAGAAATTCGAGTTGGTGATATTAATATCAGACAAGTGAAATTAAGTTGAAAGTACCAAACAAGATGAAGAACATCATGCAAGGATATAAGATTATGTAAATAAATTTACAAAATTTAAAATTTATTTATAAGAATGAAAATAACAAAAGTTTAACACAGACTTAACCATCATTAGAGAAAAAAATTTACATTAAAGGAACTAAGTATCTTAAATCTAAAATCTAGTTCTTTGACAAGATCAGGGAAATCGATACCTCGCCCTTCTCACACACACGCAAGGAGCAGAAGAGGCAAAATGAAGAAGGAGAAATAAGTCATAATGCCCACATATAGGAGAGATTAAAGGAATAGTTAGAGATTACTTCCTGCAATTCTTTGTCAGCAATTTGAAAATTTAGAGGAAATGATATGACTTCCTGATTAAAAAAAAAAACACAGTAAGTAAAATTGACCCCCCAAAGAAGTAGAAAATGTGAGCAGATCAATCATTAGAGAAGAAATTGAAAAGGTGATTAAAAAAAATTTATCAAAAAAAGTCACTAAAACCATATGGATGGCTTCCCAGCTAAGTTTATCTGACTTTAAAAGAAGAGATAATTACAAGGTTATTTACCATTCCAGATGAAAGTCTCCTAATTCGTTGTATAAAACAGCAAACTTTAATACCAAAACCTGGAAAACGTAGTATAACAACATAAAGAAAACTACAGAGCAATCTCACTTATGAATATAAATTCAAAAACTCAAAATAAAATATTAACAAACAAAATCCACATAGCAAAAGATAATACATTATGACCAAACAGAATTTGTTTGAAATACAAGAACGATTCATTACTATATAATCTATTATATAATCTATTGCATCAATAAAGGAGAAAAATATAAGCATTTCGATAAATGCTAAAAACTTATTTGTTGGAATTCAGCAGCCATTCTTGATAAAATCTCTTAGAAAAATAAGAATAGAAGGAAACTACTTAAATAACCTTAAGACTAACAAAGTCCAGCAAGCAAATATGCAATGGCAAATCACAAAAGCCATTTCAATAAAAAATAGGATGGCTACCAGCACCAATATTCTTTACATTGCCTTATAAATTTTGGCAGAAAAAGAAATTAAAACAGTTGTAATCTATCTAGGCAAAAAATTTAAAAGACCCCCCACTTTACACTAATATAAAATAAATTCCAGGATTAAAAACTTAAACATAAAAATATAACTCAATAAAGATATTACACAAAGAGATCTAGATTAGTATGTGTTCAGTCAAAAGGCTGAGGGTATATCATCTTTTCTAACCATGGCTGAAAAACTGCAAAACTCTAAAAGGAAAGATACAATGCCAGTCTCTGTGTGACAGAAGATATAAATAAAACAATAAACAAACAAAGGACTTGGAATGATACTTTCATTCTTTGGGATTTTTTTCCCTAGATGCATTATTTACACAGTCCAGGAGAAAAGAGGCTACTTTCTCCGTGGAAAACAAATCTGATCAGAGCTAGAGAATCTCTGAGGAAAACCAACCCACATACACATACAATTTTAGTATGAGGGTCTTCATGACTGTTTAAAGCCCATCCATTCACACCAGGTGTGGTCCATGTACCCTAAATTGAGAATTCCTCAATGACACCAACAACAAAAACAAATACTTCCATTAAAAATGGACAAACCATGGGGCGCCTGGGTGGCTCAGTTGGTTAAGCGACTGCCTTCAACTCGGGTCATGATCCTGGAGTCCCAGGATCGAGTCCCGCATCGGGCTCCCTGCTCGGCAGGGAGTCTGCTTCTCCCTCTGACCTTCCTCGCTCTCTGTCTCAAATAAATAAATAAAATCTTTAAAAAAAAAAAAAAAAAAAATGGACAAACCACTTGGACAGACATTTCTCCAGAGAAGATATAAAAATGGTCAACGGCATATAAAACAAAATGCTCAACATCACTAATTATCAAGAAAATGCAAATTAAAACCACAATGAAATATCACCTCAACTCCATTAGGATGGTTACTATAAAAAAAAAAAAAAGCAGAAAATAACAAGTGTGAGCAAGGATATAGCAAAATTGGAACTCTTGTGCACCATTGGTGGGAATTCAGAGTGGTATAGTTGCTATGGAAAGCAGTATGCCAGTTTCTTAAAAAATTAAAAATGGAAATACCATATGATTCAGCAATTTCACTTCAGGGTGTATACCAAAAGGATTGCAAACATATTTGTACATCTATGTTCATAATAGTATTATTCACCATAGCCAAGAGGTGGAAGCAACCCAAGAGTCCCTCAACAGATGAATGGATAAACAAAATGTGGTATATATATATATATACGCAATGCAATATTATATATAATTAAAAAGGCAGGAAATTCTGACACATGCTACAGTGTGGATAAACCTTGAAGACATTACGCCAAGTGAAATAAGTCAGTCATAAAAAGACAAATGTTCATATGAGATATCTACAATTAGTCAAATTCACAGAAACAGAAAGTAGAATGGTGGTTTCCAAGAATTGGGGAGAAGGGGAAATGGGAGCAGTTGTTTAATGGATAGAGAGATTCAGTGTTGCAAGATGACAAAGTTCTGGAGATTGGTTGCACAACAATGTGAATATACTTAACACCAATAAACAGTCCATTTTTTTAAAATGGTAAATTTTATGTTACATGTATTTTACAATTACCAAAAAAAATTCCTGCCTTACACATTTTCTACATACTCATAATTTTGACTATTATAAGCATATGCAAATGACCCCCAGATCTATAACTTCAATATAAATTCCTCCCCTGACATTAGGATTTATATCTCTGATTGCCTGCTGGGCTTCTCTTATTGGATTGTATTCCGCTGGTTTTTTAAACTCAACGTGTCCCAAACTGATTTTGACCACAAACCTTCTCCTCCTCCTCTTTCTTATTCTATGCCTGTGAATGGATGAATAAATGGACCTTGGATCTTTTTCATAGGAACCTAATAATCTGTCTGATATCAATAATCTGACCCATCATCAAGATAATGGGTCATTTGAGTCATGGTTTTTTTGTATCTGTTCTATTGATATGTAATTCACCTACCATATAGTTCACCCATTTAAAATACACAATTCATGGCTTTTAGTTTATTCACAAAGTTGTACAATTTTTACCATAATCAATTTTGGAATATTTTCATCACCTCCCTCCAAAAACCTCTGTATTTTTCACCTATAACCCCTACAGACTCTCCATCTCTTGCAGCTCTACACAACCACAAATCTACTTTCTGTCTCTATAGAATTGCCTATTATGGACATTTCACATAAACGGAACCATATACTATGTGATCTTTTGTGATTATCTTCTTTCACCTGCCATAATGTTTTCAAGGTTTATCCATGCTGTAGCATACGTCATCAGTACTTTATTCCTTTTTCTGGGCAAATAATATTGCACTGTACTGATAAATCACATTTGGTTTATCCGTTCATTAGTCAGTGGATAGTTGGGTTGCTTCTATTTTTTGGCTATTATGAATAACGCTGCCATGAACATTGATATATACATTTTTGTGTGGACATATGTTTTCATTTCTCTGGGGCATATACCTAAAAGTGAGTGCACTGATGGGTCAAATGGTAACTATAATGGTTAGCTTTTCCAGGGGCTGCCAGACTATTTTCCACAGTGGCTGCACCATCCTACATTCCCACCAGCAGTGTATGGTTCCAATTTCTCTACACCTCATCAACACTGTTGTTTTCTGTTTTTGTTTGTTTTATTTTTCTTTATTTTTAGTCTTGCCATTCCTAGTGGGTGTGAAGTGGCATCTCATTGTGACTTTAATTTGCATTTCCCTAATGATTAATGATGTTGAGCATCTTTTCATGTGCTTATTAGCCATCTGTATATTTCTTTGGAAAAATATCCTTTGGAGAAAGTCCAGATCCATTTCCCATTTTTAAATTGTTTTTTTTTCTTTCTTACTATTGAGTTCTTTATGTATTCCAGATACAAGTCCCTTACTAGATACATGATTTGAAAATATTTTCTTCCATTTTGTGGGTTGTCTTTTCACTCCCTTGATAGTGTCCTTTGCATCACTAAATGTTTTGCTTTTGATGATGTATATATAAATTTTTTATGAAGTCTAATTTATCTCTTTTTTTCTTCTGTTGCTTGTGCTTTTGGTGTCATATCTAAGAAATTTACCTAATCCAAGGTCACACATTTTTCTCCTTTATATTCTTCTAAGAGTTTTATAGTTTTAGCTCTTACATTTAGGTCTTTGATCTATTTGTGCTAATTATTATATAGGTTTTGAGGTAGGAGTCCAATTTCATTCTTTTGAATATAGATACCCAGTTGTCCTAGCACTGTTTGTTTAAAAATACTGTCCTTTCTGGTCTTGATGACCTTGCCAAAAACCAACTGACCATAGATACATGAGTTTATTTTTGGACTCTTAGTTATATTCCATTGATTTACATGTATATCTTAGGTGAGTACCACACAATTTTGAATACTGCTGCTTTGTAGTAAGTTTTGAAATTGAGAAATGTGAGTCCTCCAATTTTGTTTATCTTTTTTCAAGATTGTTTTAGCTATTCTAGGTACTCTGAGTTTACATAGGAGTTTTAGGATAAACCTATCAATTTCAAGAAAGAAACCAGATGGGGTTTTTATAAGGATTTGTGTTGAATCTGTTGAATTAATTTCACATTTTATTTATGATTTGTGGCTTTCATACCAAATTCTTTTCTGCTATTGTTTTCAGGGAAATTCATTGGCTTTTCAATAAAGTGAAAGCAAACAAGTGTGCAGAATAATACTAAAAAGCAAAATACAATTTGTAAAGCTTATTTTGTCACAATTTTAAATGAAATCAAGTTTTGCACTTAACTAACAAATTACTTATTAAATAAGCAGTTTCTCAATGGTTTGGTTTGTCAGGAACCTTGTAGATATCTGGTAACTTGTTTGCTTATGATTCTGGGCAGCTATAGCTAGAATTCAGATTGCCCCAGTCTAAATGTCAAGGTTTATCAAGCACAACTTTTTATAATTTCTTTAACTTTTCAAATTAAGCAAGATATTATTTTCAAAGAACAAGGCCCCAATTTACATTAGTACCTTAAAAACAAAATAAAGCTTTATTTATATGGGTGGTAATTATTGTGAAAGCATTTTTTTGATATGAGCTAACTTTCTGAATTTGTGCTTTGCTTTAGAATAAATCACAGTACTCTCTTTGTTTACCTAAGCAGTATGTCCTTGAAAACTATTAAAATCATTTACACATTCTTTGCAGCATTATGCACTCATATATAAAGGTCATTCTGTTAGCAACACTAACTGTACTGATCATTTATAAAAGTATTTACACATTATACTTTTATATAACTATTTCTTTTGACTAGTATATTTTAGTGTCTCTTTTTAAATCAGGAATACGAATGAAATTGTTTCCTGATCCATTATTTGAGACTTTTGAACTTACTTTGATGTTCCTCCCCCGAAAAAATTCACTGCCCAAGTTTAGGACTTAAAAGTCCCTCTCACTAACCTTTGTGGTAATATTCTCACTGTATGAGGATAGTGACTTAATTGATATTGTTGTTAATGCTGCTACTATATCTGGGAATAATAGCAATTGTCTTGGGGCGCCTGGGTGGCTCAGTCAGTTAAGCGTCTGCCTTTGGCTCAGGTTATGATCTTGGGGTCCTGGGGTAGAGCCCTAGCCCCACATCACATCGGGCTCCCTGCTAAGTGGAGAGTCTGCCTTCTCCCTCTCCCTCTGCTCCTCCCCCCTGCACGTGCTCTCTCTCTCTCGCAAAAAAAAAAAAAAAATCTTAAAAAAAAATAACAGTTGTCTTGACCACACTTTGTTTCATTTCTGCTAATAAGATAAATTTAAAAAGAAAACTGATATTGAAGATGACTCCAGTTGTAATCCTCAGGACTTCTCCTTTCGCCTAATCTTTTTTTTTTTTTTTTAAAGATTTTATTTATTTATTTATTTGAGAGAGAGAATGAGATAGAGAGAGCATGAGAGGGGGGAGGGCCAGAGGGAGAAGCAGACTCCCTGCCGAGCAGGGAGCACGATGCGGGACTCGATCCCGGGACTCCGGGACCGTGACCTGAGCCGAAGGCAGTCGCTTAACCAACTGAGCCACCCAGGCGCCCTCGCCTAATCTTAATTACCTCTAAGCTAGGCTTTTGTAGAACATCATCTGTTGACTTCTAATTATAGGTTCATCAAAAGAGTATTTGACTGGGGTACAAAGAGCTTTTAACTGAGGTATTTTCCCACAATTAAAGGAGCTGAAAAACAGAATAATTTATGAGGTTAATCAGTAAGATAAGTGTCCTATTTTTCCTAAATTTTCAGGGAGATTTTGCAGTAAATCATCTGAATAATTGTCTTTGTGTGGCAGGTCTCTTTTAGAAAGGGATCTACTCTGATGGTGCTTTCTAGTGCTCCGAAACACCAGCGCCCACAGCAATGCACTGGAAGACAAAATGCACAGGGATAATCTTTCACCAGGAACTAGGACTGGGATTCGCAAATAAAATGGTTGGAAAAGAAGGAGCATCCCCAACTTGGAAATTTTTTTTATGAGGCAGCAGCTGGGTCTTTAACTCTGTTAGTTGAGTGTTTGTTTGTTTTCAAACTTTTCAGGGATTGTTAGTCTGAGGTCCACCGATAGAATTCAGGGTGATCTTGGATGAAAAAATTAAATTTTTGTTTTCACTAACCTCTAAATGAAACTTAGCATTTCCTTCAATAATGAATGCAGGCAGTAAGTACATCACACAAGTATTAACAATACCTGTGACCTTTTTACTAAAAGAAATCACAGAGATGTTCATATCCCATTATGATTGTTGCAGATATCTTAGAAATATTGTTTAAGCTACTTCAAATTTATGTAGTTATTAGAGCCCAGAGCTTGTTATTTAATGTGTTAAAAGGGAAGCACATACATTACTTTCTAAAAAAAAATTTTTTTATGCTAACAGTATTTCAGTGTAATTTACTTTAAAATCATACATATTTTATTTTATTTATTTAAAGTTATTACTTTCGGACAAGTAAAGAGATTAGTGGTACAAAAAAATGAAGAAGCCAGCAAGCGTAGGCTTAGGTGCAGTGGGACTTGAAATGTGTTCTGAGGAGGGGGCTGCCCATGTGTCATCACTGAACATGCCCTATCTCTTTGCTCCCGGGTTTGGACGGAACTACACCAGCTTCAGTATCCAGTAGCATGTCAGGTCCTGGTTAGCTCCAGTCCAGAAGCTGATCTTGACGAGAGAATTCCTTGTGCCAACCTGTAGCCAACTTGAAAACTGACATGAAAACACAGCTTCTCGGGATCTGCCAAAACTGGATTTGAACTTGAAGAGTGGCCCTCGGCCAGCCCTGGATCATTCAGATTTTCACTTTGAGGTAAGTCCTGGTATTGTTGGATGAGCCAGGACATGGTGAATGGGGTCCCTCCCACCACCACCGCCACCACTCCATTTATCCCTTCATTTGCCACGAAATGCTTTGGGAAAAGTATACAAGTAGTACAGCCACCCAAAACCATAAGTCAGAAGTAGAAAAAACACACTGATAAAGACATGAGTTTTATGAACAATGTCATGTCTGTGGTTGGACCAGGGGATGGGAAACTGACAAAGTGGAAAGACAAAGTGGTAATTTATTCAAGAAGCAGTCAACCCTCTAACCCAGTGGCCTGGTTAAATCATTACATTTCAATGGTAGCTGTTTCTCGCACATATAAAGTGATATTGTAGGTTAAAAGTTCAGCTTGCTGTGCATTCATCACCTCCAGGTCCATCTGGTATTTCTAGTTTTTTATGTTTGTATTGTGAGAGTGAAAAGGGGAAAAAAAGTTCCCTTGTTTTCACTCACTTTAAACAAATACTGTGTGTGACTAACAGGGTTTGCCGTACAGCTGGGGCTACCTTTCTGATGAATGGTTTATTTAAATGTTTAATGGGTAATGGAGGATTCTTAAAAATAGAAGAATGGGTTTTAATCGGGGTTTTAACCTCGATAATTCCTCTGTTTCAACTGGTTACGTTCTTGTACAAGGCCCCATATTTGGCCGAGCTCAGATTTACTCAACCTCTTCGACATAGAAATTGTGGGAAGAAACGACAGAGGTGGGAGAGAAAGAGAGTTGGTGCGAAGTTCTTTGAGGGTATTAAAAAGCCGAGCAGATAGATTGTTGCAGAATCTTTTTAAAATTTCTACTACAGGCATACCTCATTTTATTGCCCTTTCCGTTACTGTGCTTCACAGATACTGTGTTTTTTCCAAACTGAAAGTTTGTGGCAACCCTGCATCAAGCAAGTCTATTGGTGCCATTTTCCCAACAGCATTTGTTCACTTTCGGTCTCTGTGTCACGTTCCAAACTTTCTCATTGTTATGGTATTTGTTATGGCGACCTGTGATCAGTGATCTTTGATGTTACCATTGGAATTGTTTTGGGGCACCATGAACTGCACCCATAGAAGATGGCGAACTTAATTGATAAATGTTGTGTGTGTTTTGACTGCTCCACCAACTGGCCATTCCCTTGTCTCTCTCCCTCTCCTCAGGCCTCCCTATTTCCTGAGACACAACAATATTGAAATTAGGCCAGTTACTAACCCTACAATGGCCTCTAAGTGTTCAAGTGAAAGGAGGAGTCAAGTGTCTCTTACTTTAACTCAAAAGCCAGAAATGATTCAGCTTAGTGAGGAAGGCAAGTTGAAAGCCGAGTTGGGCTGAAAGGTAGACCTCTTGTGCCTATAGTTAGTCAAGTTGTGAACACAAACGAAAATTTCTTGAGGGAAAATAACAGCATTACCCCAGTGAACACACAAATGATAAAAAAGTGAAACAGACTTATTGCTAATATGGAGAAAATTTTAGTGGTCTGGGTAGAAGATCAAACCAGCCACAACATTCCCCTAATCCAGAGCAGGGCCCTAACTCTCTTTGATTCTATGAAGGCCAAGAGAGGTGAGGAAGTTGCAGAAGAAAATCTGAAGCTAGCAGAGGTTGGTTCGTGAGATTTAAGACAGAATCTGTAACATAAAAGGGCAAGGTGAGTCAGCAAGTGCTGATGTAGAAGCTACAGCAAGTTATCTAGGAGACCTAGCTAAGATAATGGATGAAGGTAGCTGCACTGAACAACAGATTTTCAGTGTAGACTAAACAGCCTTCTACTGGAAGAAGATGCTATCTAGGACTTTCATAGCTAGAGAGGAGAAGTCAAAGCTTGTCTTCAAAGCTTCAAAGGACAGGCTGACTCTCTTGTTAAGAGCTAATCCAGCTGGTCATTTGAAGTTGAAGCCAATGCTCATTTACCATTCTGAAAATGCTAGGGTCCTTACGAAGTAGGTTATGTCTACTCTGTCTGTGCTCTATAAATGGAACAAAAAAGCCTAGATGACAGAACATCCATTTACAGCATGGTTTACTGAATATTTTAAGCCCACCATTGAGGCTGACTGCTCAAAAAAAAAAAAAATTCCTTTCAAAATATGACTGCTCACTGACAGTGTACCTGGTCAGCCAAGAGCTCTGATGGAGATTGACGAGATGAACGTTGTGTTCATGCCTGCTAACACAATATCCGTTCTGCAACGGATCAAGGAGTCATTTTGACTTTCAAGTCTTATTACTTAAAAATACATTTTGTAAGGCTATAGTAGCCTTAAATGGTGAGTCCTCTGATGGATCTACACAAAGTAAATTTGAAAACCTCCTAGAAAGGATTCACCATACTAGATGCCATTAAGAACATTTGTGATTCTTGGGAGGAGTCTAAATATCAACGTTAACAGGAATTTGGAAGAAGTTGACTCCAACCCTCATGGATGACTTCGAGGAGTTCAAGACTTCAGTGGAGGACATAACTGCAGATTTGTTGGAAACAGCAAGAGAACTAGAATTAGAAGTGCAGCCTGAATATGTGATTAAATTACTATAATCTCGTGATAAAACTAACCAGTGAGGAGTTGCTTATTATGGATGAACAAAAAAAGTGGTTCCTTATGTTTCAAAGCACATTATAATAAAAAATGAACTAATCAGGTAACTTATTAGTGTTTTTTACTCATTTTGTTGATTGTCATATAAAGAACATGATGGTAGTGGACTTTCACTAAAATTTGTCAGTGTGAAGAACCTTATATTGTACATTCCTCTGAAAGAGGATATAAGAGAATTTGTATATTACAATATGCTCAGATCTTCAACTAGTGTCTAGTATGTAGTAAACCCTCAATAAATATTAAGCAATGTAAGAGAAGAGCCCAATAAGCAAATCTTCAAAGTAATGATATATTAATTATATAGGGATTATAGATAAATTATCTATTAATGGAAAAGATTTAAGTTTCCTTTAAATCCACTAACTCCAGATTGGGAGTACAAATACTGTAGTTTAAAATTTTAACCTATTTCCTCCCTCTGTTGCCCTTCAGCATAATATTTGCAGTTTACATTTAATAAGAGTATACAGTTTTTTGGCAGAGGGAAGGAAATGTTACTAATAGAAAGAGTGTATTGTGTTTTTGCCATTATAGATAAGGCATGTGGAGTAATAATGGCAAACATTCTGACTTTGCTTTTATTAAAAATGTAGAGCAGTCTTGGCTAATGGTCTTAACGTGGCCCTTCCTCACATAGAATTAAATTATCTTCTAGTGGCCTTCATCATTTTTATTTCTTTATGATAAGATACAACCCATTAAGCTGAGTAAGCAGAAAACCTATAGCACAGTCCTCGGTTCTTCTCTATTCTTAAACGAGTTTCTTCATTTCTCTAGGCTTTGATTTCATGTTTTGGATGAGAGGTTGGCAAACCATGAACCAGAAGCCAAATCCAGCTTACTGTGTATTTTTACATAGCCCATGAGCTAAGAGTAGTTTGTTTTTTTTTTTTTTAAGATTTTATTTATTTTTTAGAGAGCGAGCGAGAGAGAAACAGCATGAGGGGGGAGAGGGTCAGAGGGAGAAGCAGGCTCCCCACTGAGCCGGGAGCCCGATGTGGGACTCGATCCCAGGACCCTGGGATCATGACCTGAGCCGAAGGCAGACGCTTAACCATCTGAGCCACCCAGGCGCCCCTAAGAGTAGTTTTTATATTCACAAGTAGGTCAAGAAAATCAAAAGAAGAAGAATATTTCATGGCATAAAAAATTATGTATCAAAATTTAAATTTCAGAGTGCACAAAGTTTTGTTGGAACACAGCCAGGCTAATTTGTTTGTGTATTTTCTAGAGCTGCTTTCACGCTGCAATGGCAGATATGAGTTGTGGCAGAGACCATATGCGCCTCAAAGCCTAAAATATTTACTAACTGGCCTTTTACAGAAAAAGTTTGCTGATCCCTGCTTTAGGTTTTTGAGTGGATGAAGAACTTTATTGAAGTATATAAAATGAAAATATATGTAGACTTTTAAATAAAGAAAATAATTCCAGATATTTCCCATGGGTTGAAGCATCATCTTCAAAATAAATTTGGTAAAAAAATATTCTGAATCAAAAGCTAAGCTGATCTTGTGTCGAAAATGCCCTGGATGCTTCCTTCAAGTATTATTTTGTTTTGTTGTTGTTGTTTTTAAAAGATTTTATTTATTTATTTGACAGAGAGAGAGAGAGAGCACAAGCAGGGGGAGCGGCAGGCAGAGAGAGAGGGAGAAGCAGGCTCCCCACTGAGCAGGAAGCCCGACACAGAGCTCAATCCCAGGACCCCAGGATCATGACCTGAGCTGAAGGCAGATGCCCAATCAACTGAGCCACCCAGGTGCCCTAGTATTATTTTGGTTTTTAAAAATGATGTTCTATTATTCCAGTTTCATTCAGAATTTAACCACAAAAATCGAAAAAAATGGGTCAGAGTTGATTCCACCTTGGGAGGGAGTCAGTACAGAATTCTTGAGTTGATGAGACTCAGGTTTCAATATTGGCTCCACCACTTATTACTCAGGAAATACGGTACTTAACTTCTTTGAGCCTTGAGTTTTCCCATCTGTAAAATGGCAATAAGCATATTTAGCTCTGGTGCTAAGCCAAGACATGAGGGAATCACAGGTATGAATTTGGTGACTTTGCTTCAAGCCAATATTCGTTACATATTTGTTTACTAATTGTTAGTGGGAGTGAAGAGAAACTGATTTGCTATTGAAAAAATGAAATGTTCACTGTTTTTCAATGTTCAAAACAAGGGATTTCTTACAGTGAGTTATTTGGAATTGCCTTTCACTCTGCAGCTTTTTCATCACTTAAAACCCTGTCAGTTACTCTCAGCTACCAAGCATTTGGCTAATTTACATGGATATATTTATTAAGTATCACTCAAAATACATTTTAAAGGTCTTTGTTACTTGCAAAACATCTCTCGTCTTGTTCTTGCCTTTGTGTGCTCACATTAGTGTATATAAATCTCAAAAGCAGACTATTTCTGGGGGGACATATGGTAAGCTCTATAATTTAGATGATAAAGGATGAATTGATCTTTTTCAGTAAAGAATGCTATACCCATGTATTGTTTGGTTCCAGTTTTGAATGTCCCCTGGCTGTCTAGTTCTCAGGTTCATGCCCCATGGTACTTGAACTTGTAAGCCCTGCAGATTCTGAAAAGACGTAGATCCACACAAGCATGAATTGTCTTTTATTTGCACTAGCGTTCTCCATGATCTGATGGGATTGGGACCAATTTACATTTTGCCTGTTGATTAAAGAGTTGAGTATGGAAACCTGAGTCAATGGCATCAAATTTCTGGTTTATTACAGTGATGTTATAAAATGGCCTCCCTGAGCTGGCTCATGGTTTAATCCTATAAGGAATAAATAAGACTATATATATACACACATATATATAGTGCTTATATAAATAATGTAATATACATTTATATATACATATTTACTTTCATATATATAAATATATATAAAGTACTCTCTTACCACACTGCTTGGCACAAAGTAGGCACTGAAAGAAAGACAATTGATAGAGTTATTGTCACCCCATTGCAGGTATCTCCTTAGAAAGAGAAGATAAACACTAGGGAGGTGTGAGAGGGAGGCTCTAGAACAATGCTGTCCAACAGAACTTTCTTCAATGATAGAAATGTTCTATATCTGGGCTATTCAATGTAGTAGCCACCAACCACATGGGAGCTGAGGAAAGGGTTTTTAAAATTTTTAATTTTAATTAACTCAAAAATTTAAAATTTAAAGCCACATGTATGGCTGGGGTAACATATTAAACAGCACATATTAAAAGACATCAGCAGGGGCACCTGGGTGGCTCAGTCGGTTAAGCATCTGCCTTCGGCTTAGGTCATGATCTCAGGGCCCTGGGATCAAGCCCCACATCAGGCTCCCTGCTCAGTGGGGAGCCTACTTCTCTCTCTCTGCTTCTCCCCTCTTGCTCATGCTCTCACTCTCTCTCTCTCTCTGTCACTATCTCTTTCGCAAATAATAAATAATCTTAAAAAAGATAAAAATAAAAAATAAGAAGACATCAACAAAGAATTAGATAAAATAATATAGTTCTGATAACACAGGGAGAATGAGCCTCTCAGATTGCTAATAAGATACTCATATGGGGAAATCCATAATAAATCAAGAGCCACACTACAATTTATGACAAACAAGTCTTCATTTAACAAGGTATTTCATGTAATTCACCATGCTGCAATGATGTGGGAAGGTGAATTAGAATGATAACATCTAGGAGAGTTATTCCAAAATGTGAGCATGTAATTTATTAATATCACGTGTATTCCAAAATATATTCACATAATCTAAAATAATACTGAATGGGGTGACTGGCTGGCTCAGTGGCAGGAGCATGCAACTCTTGATCTTGGGGTTATGAGTTCAAGCCCCACATAGGGGGTAGAGATTACTTGAATAAATAAAACTTAATAAAATCATACTGAATGGAATTTCAGTGATAGTGAATCCCTAGCTTCCTTCCAAAACAGAAGTAACTCCAAACAGTGGATTCAGAGGTGACTTCATTTTATCTGGTACCACATTTGATTGATAAATTAACTAATCCAAAAAATTGCCAGAGCACAGGATATGCAAGGATAAACCACACAGCCGTAGGGAGAACATATCAGGAAGAAGAACTGATCTGGGGGAAGGCCTTGAACCAGAAGGAACTGAAAGAGAGCCACTGTGACTACAGAGGAAGAGGAAGATAGAGGAGAGACGTGGGCAAGCACTCAATCTTATAGGACCTTTGAGGCCGAGAGGATGGAGTTTGAACTTTCCCCTAAGTGTGAACGAAAACCATTTGGAAAGTTTTAAGTCGGCGGTTGGCAGGGGATGGTGGCAAGATCAGACAATTTTAAAGAATCCGATGATTGAAAATAAAACAAATAATGAAAGCCTGGCTAGAGAGAAGCATAGAAAACAAGTTGGAAAATAGGAAGGCAATTGAGTCATGTACAGGGTCTTTTAAGAATGAAATAGATTTCCATCATGTTCCATGGCTAAGCCCCAAGGTGGGTTCTAACACAGCAGCAGAAGGGTACTTTAAAAAGTCAGAGCCTATCATTTTCCTGCTCAAGGGTCCCTGTCTCACTCCAGCTTAACACTGGCCTCCAAGACCCCATATGGTCTGGGCCCCACAATCTCTCTGACCACATCTCCTACAATTTTTCCCCTCATGCCACTCTAGCAACCCCACTAGCCGCCTAGCTGTTCCTTAAACACGCCGATCATTCTCTGTAGCAGAGCCTTTGTGCTGGCTGTCCCCTCTGCCTGGGATTCTCTTTCCATCAGATATCCCCATGGCTTCTTCCCTCATTTGCTTCAAGTTTCTGTTCAAATGTCATTATCGGTGCCTAACCAACATACATAAGATAGTACCTCCTGCCCCCAACAAGGGGCCATTTTCCTCTTACCCTGCTTTCCTGTTGTCCACAATGTGTATCCCCAGCTGACGTACCGTTTATTTATTTGCTTACTGCTTCACTCCCCACAAGAACATAAACTCAGTGAGGGCAGGGACTTTGATGTCTTCCCTGCTATATCCTCAGCACTGTCCATGTTCAACGATCACCTGTCGAATGAATAGAATGAATGAATGAAAGAGGGTGGACTTGATGGCCTCTCTACCTTCTTCCCTAGCCCACTGACTATAGTCTGGGGAACCCCGACCAGTGCTTCATGTCCTGCTACTTTGTGTAAAAACTTCCTGTCACCCTCCCTTGAGGAAAGTTCCAAGAATTGTTGCCACTCTCTCCCATCTTCTATTTCTTCCCCACCTCAAGTATCTACAAGAGCTGTGCCAACCCTTCACCCAGGACCAGCTCTTCAGTGCTAACTACCTTCTCCCCTACTCTTGTGCTGCGCTAGAGGATGAGGGAGTGGCCCAGATGGCTGGGAGTCATGAGCTGGATGGGGGGTGGGGGGACATGGGGTGGTTATAGCCCCACTGCAGGGCTTTGGAACTCCTCCAAGGGTGCACACAGGGCAGCTGGTGCCTGACCATAAAACTGTCCCCCAAATACTCTATCCTGGTCATTCGGTACATAGACTGCCAGTCCCCGGGATGAGTGACCCTACATTGGTTGTAACATGGAGGCGTACCCTATGTCAAACTCACCTGCTGAGCTATTTATTGTTTTTAGATTTTAAAGAAGGAACCAGGCAAATGAGACTTTTAGTCTGGCTCAAAAGCACTAGCATCTTTTTTTTTTTTTTTTTTTTAAAGAACAAAGTAAAGAAAAGAGTGTGGATTAGGATTCAGAAGGTCTGGGTTTGAATCCCAGTTTGTGATTTGGTGTGTGCCATATAGCCTCAGGCAAGTAACTTAAACCTCGAGGGGCTTCAGCTTCCCATCTGTCAACAGAAATAACTATTCCTGTTCTGCCCAACCTTCAGGATGTTGCGGGGATCATGAGGCAATAACACAAACTTTGTGGACTACATAATACTATTCCCATGTAGAGATTGTTATGAACAGAAACATAATGGCGGCATCTCTCAAATGCCTGACAAAATGAAAGAGTGATCTCTCTTCACTCGGTAATGAAAGGAAAGTTCAACAGAGGTGAGGAAAGGAACTTCAATGCATTTTTGGACTTTGCATTTCTATGGAAACCATCAGCACACTATTGTCTGTAGAGAAATATTCAATTATAGATGTGTTTTTATGGCATGACAAACCGACTACCTTTAGTCATTTAAATTATCTTCCCGGGAAAAAGATGATTCACAGAGTCATGGGGGACTAGTTGAAATTATGGCTCTCAAAAAGAATTTACTTTTAAAAAAATAGTTGCTTTGGGGGCGCCTGGGTGGCTCAGTTGGTTAGGCGACTGCCTTCGGCTCAGGTCATGATCCTGGAGTCCTGGGATCGAGTCCCATATCGGGCTCCTTGCTCAGCAGGAGGTCTGCTTCTCCCTCTGACCCTCCCCCCTCTCATGTCCTCTCTCTCTCTCATTCTCTCTCTCAAAATAAATAAATAAAATCTTAAAAAAAAATAGTTGCTTTGATTTTGTGTGTGTGTGTGTATGTATAATGCTTACTTTAAATGTGTGCGTCCATAAATGCTCTTAAATGTACTTCATATAATTTTAACCTAAGCAAATAAGTTAATTAAGACTGACATGCAGAGTTCAATGTTATGAAAGAAAATGTCATCATCTTTGTTGAAGAGTATGAGAGAGACTTTAACCTAGTGTTCGTTGGGCATTTGCAAGCATGAGGCTACTGTATAGATTAAGAGACATGGCAAGACTGGTCTATTTCTGGGAGAGAATGTAGATGCCCTCAAGTGAAAGCCCAGAAAAAAAACCCTATAGCTGGGCACCTGGCTGGCTCAGTTGGTGGAGCATGTGACTCCTGATCTCGGGGCTGCGGGTTTGAGCCTCGAATTGGGTGTGGAGATTACTTAAAAATAAAATCTTAAGGGGCGCCTGGGTGGCTCAGTCATTAAGCGTCTGCCTTCGGCTCAGGTCATGATCCCAGCGTCCTGGGATTGAGTCCCGCATCGGGCTCCCCGCATCGGGCTCCCCGCATCAGGCTCCCTGCATCAGGCTCCCTGCTCTGCAGGAAGCCTGCTTCTCCCTCTCCCACTCCCCCTTCTTGTGTTCCCTCTCTCGCTGTGTCTCTCTCTGTCAAATAAATAAAATCTTAAAAAAAATAAAAAAATAAAATAAAATCTGAAACACAAAAAACGAACCAAAACTCAATAGCAAGTAGAATTAAATGATCTATATGTCTCTCACACATAGTAAAAGGACTTGAGACAAAAAAAAATCAAAAATTGCCTTGAGTGGTTGATTCTCAGAATCAGGCAAACCTGCCGTGCCTTGTGCCGCTGAAGTGGAATCTTCTTACTGGACCCCAGAATTCAGTTTCCAAACGGTGACCGTTCCATTTGGGGCTGGGCCTTGGCATCTTTATTCACGCATTTCATGACTCAGGAGCTGGTCTGCAGGATGGGGAGCGGGGAAGAGGGTCAAATCCTGCCTACAGTGTAGGCCTTGATTACAACTCTTGGTGACTTTGGTGACAGAGGAGTAAAACTGAGTTGCTGAAATAAGGGCTTGGAGTTTATGTATGAATTTCAAGTATCTGTGATATTTCTATTTGCATATCAGGGAACTCGAATGTGGCATATCCTGCGGAAATTGGCACGTGTGTAAGGATTCCTGAGCAATTAGATGGAATTAACGGGTTTCCCCCATTTTACTGGCTAATGTTTGCTCTGTTTAGGAAGGGACTGATGTGTGTCTGGTGGTTCTGCCTGTGTCACCTAAGGTCACCATTCTGTCCTTTCAGGAGCTGAAAACACCACACTTTGAACCTGCCCCTTGACTACTGGTTGTTCATGTTTGGCAGCCTATAGAGTGCATTGTCTTCCCTGCGTGTTTTAATCTTGCAACACATGAAGCCTGGGGAATGAAATAGCCACATAATATAAATTGCAATAATCAGCTCTTGACAGATTTCTGCAAAATGTTTGTGGATAACTTCCTCGAATGTCCCGAGACATTCTACAATGAATCATTGTCAATGTTTCAGAGAGAAAGAAAAATGAGATAGTTATCTATACTATTTCTTCACTCTAGTATTGCATGTGCTTGGAAGCCAACCAGATTTCTAACAGGGTCTACAATGTCAGCCAGAATGTACAGAATACATAGTAGGGGCTAAGATTAAATTCCCTTTGGTTTACTCAGATAAGCTGGGTTTGGGGTTAGTTTGGGGGATGGGAAGGAGTCACAGGCCTAATAATATAATTCACTGCCCTTGAATAAATCTTTTCTTACTTTCCTCTTCAGTTTGTGCCCATCTGTGCTTTTTATCATTCCAGAGAGTTAGGCAATATTCAAGTCTACTAAACGGCATCTGGTTTGAATATGTTCTTAAAAAATTACCATAAAAAAGTCATTAAATCACATAAACTTCTCTATACCATGAGAAAGGAAAAACAAAGCAATTCGAACAATTCCTTTATACTCTCCCGAAATTGTACAAAGATGCGGAGTTTCCCCAATGAGAATGTATTTTCTTATTATCAGTCCCCAAACAGCATTACTTTGTTTGAAATGCAAACAGACAAGGATATTTTTCTGTTTAATGAAAAACAATTTCTACTCCTAAGTTGCAAACAAAGCTGCTACGTTCCCATGTCATTCCTAGACCCCTTTGAGTATACCTGGAAACACTCCAGATTCAGCCCAGCAGGTCAAGGAGCATGGGCTTCTGGGACATTTCTTGGGCCACGACTTAGGCTGGAAGTGCTCTTCAGAGCTCTCTGCACCTGTTTCTCTGCCGATATTGGCAGAAGCAGAGCCATTATTGCTGAGACTCTACGACTCTTCTTTTCTTTTTAAACAAGGGCTGTTGGCAATGTCCAGGCTCCTTCTCTTCTGCCATGGAGCCTCTCTTAACGTCCAGGAACTGCCAGTGGTCACTGGCCCAGCCCCCCCTCACCTGACATGGGCTCCAGGATCGAAATCCTGCCACCAAGGAATTTTCATGTTTCCTAAGCTCAGGGTAAAGAATCACCACGATTGCGTGCCTTTAACTTTCAAGGAATTCCAACTACCTTCATGGCTTAATTACAGGGACAAAATTTTACATGTGATTGGGGTGCTGTGACTTCACCATCATACTTTGGACCTAGACAATTATAGTTTATTGTTTAATTCATGAAACTAAAATGATGTAAGTTTCATGATTGTAGACACCTGACCTGGATGGGGTACTCGAGGTTAAGTCTTCAGCCTCAAACCAGAAATGTACATTTGTTATCTTTCAAAGACAGTGTTTGTCTGTCCTTATCAACCTTGGAAAACACATAAACAAACAAAAAACTGGACTCACTTTTTTCTTTCTTTTTTTTTTTTTAAGATTTATTTGTCAGGGAGAGAGAGAAAGAAAAAGCACAAGCAGGGGAAGTGGCAGGCAGAGGGAGCAGCAGACTCCCCACTGAGCAAGGAGCCCGATGTGGGACTCGATCCCAGGACCCTGGGATCATGACCTGAGCCGAAGGCAGACGCTTAACCAACTGAGTCACCCAGGCATCCCTGGTCTCACTTTTTTTTCAAAAGAGAGACTGACTTTCCCTCTGCATTCCCTATTGCAGTGCCCCTCCTTGGGAAAATGAGGAGGCAGTGACCTAAATCTTACCAGCATTCCTTCTCTTGGTTGGAAACTTTCCCTAAAGATAATTTAGTCTGATCTTCCCTCTTGCCAGAGATGAGGGAACAAAGCCCAGAAAATTTTAAGGAATTATAGGCATTTGATGCAGAACCAAAGATGGAACCTCAGTTTCCCTGACTAATCCAGCGCTTTTAGAATCGTGTCACCACGTCTCTGTGTCATAAGTCACTTTGGGCACCCTAGCAAAATTTTACATACAACAATTTCAGCCATTCCAAACCAGCCTCTGGAGTGTTGTCCTTGTGCTAAAATTACACCCCTTTTCTACTGTTTGCAATAGGCCAGTGCATGTAGACAGGCTATAGTTCCCCTAGAGACTGCAGAAGGCTTCTGCACTTTGAGGAAGGCCATGGCCAGGAAAGAACTGGGATAGGGCAGTTGTTTTCAAGCATTCACACCATGGTAAGAAATACATTTCATATTGTGACCCAAGTCCCAAATAACATGACTATGAAATGTATATACAATATTACAGAAATAAATTCCTCAGAAAAACACTTGCCCTTACTACTTCAATGAATTCTGCTCTATTTCATTTAAAAAATATATATAGCTTGTGACCCACTGAATTGATTTATGAATGGGCATGAGTCTGTGGCTTTACTCAATGGAGACGTACCTGGCTTGCCTCGTCATGCTCTTCCTGCCCAATATACAGCCAAGCATATCTGTTTCTTAATATAGGACCCAGCCACACCCTATAAAACATTTCATTGGGAGCCATCTTGGTTGGTAGTCTGCATGATCAAAGGATTCTCCTGTGGGCATATCCATGGGTGTGTCCTAGGTGAGCAGATGTTGTTTGAGGACCAGGCTTGTGTCTCCTTTTTCAAGCTGCTGAATTATCTTTTGGGTGCCCCCGCAATCTCCCTTACCCAGCAGGAATGATCAATAAATGGTTGCAGACCAACCTGTTCTCTCTATGCTGTGACCTTGAGCAAGTCACTTAAACCCTTTGATCCTCAATTCCCTGATCTATAAAAGGAAAAAAAATTAATTCTACCTCCAAGGCTGTTGTGAAAGGCAAATGATACATTAAGTGTGAAACTGCCTTTTCAACTTTATTTATTTATTTATTTTAAAGATTTTATTTATTTATCAGAGAGAGAGAGACAGAGGCAGGCAGAGGGAGAAGCAGGCTCCTTGCTCAGCAAGGAGCCCGATGTGGGACTCGATCCCAGGACCCGGGGATCATGACCTGAGCTGAAGGCAGACGCTTAACCGACTGAGCCACCCAGGCGTCCCCTGCCTTTTCAACTTTAAAGTGAATGTTAGGTATTACAATTTTACCTATATCACTATAGGCCATGACGCATTAGAATTACATGTACAAATAATGCAGCAAACTGAAGCTCTGGGAGGGTTCCTGCTGCTTCTACAACTCTCTGGTATTTAATAAACTAAGAAACACATCAATACATTCTAAAAGCAGATGATTAAGTCTGTCAGTATCTCTATGAAGTTATATGTTGCTACCTTAAAGTCTATTGACTTAAAGTCATAGACACTGAAAGTAGAATAGTGGTTACCAGGGGTTTGAAGGAGGGAGAAATAGTGTTTCACGGGGACAGAGTTTCAGTCTGAGATGATGAAAACGTCCTGGAGATGGATGGTGTGATGGCTGCACACCAATGCAAATGAACTTAGTGCCATAGAACTATACACTTAGA
Organism: Neomonachus schauinslandi; assembly: GCF_002201575.2. Lineage (NCBI taxonomy): Eukaryota > Metazoa > Chordata > Mammalia > Carnivora > Phocidae > Neomonachus > Neomonachus schauinslandi. Next base: position 170,150,683 of record NC_058404.1, read on the forward strand.
ATGGCTAAAATGATAAGATTTTATGTTATGTATATTTCACCACAATAAAAAAGAAACTGGCTTAAAACCACAGCCCTTTTAGAGTTAGGATTTGGCTCATCAAAAAAATACCTTCGCAGAAACCTCTACAGTAATGTTTGAAACTTTTTTCAATCTGTAAAAACAAACAAAACAAACGAAACCCCAAAACCCCCAAAAGTCTAGAGTTAGGATTTGGGCAGGGCTCAGCAGGTTCAGCCCATCTTTGCCCTATGTGGTGTCTCCTGGGACAGTCCAGCTGGGACTAGAGGATCCAAGATGGCTTCCTTTGCCACTTGGGTGCTGGCTCTTAGCTGAGGTGCCTCTGTTCTTCTCCACATGGCCTCTCGGCCTCCAAGTCTTCTCTCTACATGTGTCCTCTCTACAGGTAGACAGACTGTACTTCTTTACAAGGCAGTTAGGTTCTGACAGAGAAAGTAGAAGCTCCAGACCTCTTAAAGCCTGGGTTTGAAGTCCCAGAAAGTTGTTTCCATCACATGCTGTTGGCCAAGCGAGTCATTGGGGATGGCACAGACTCAGTGTGGAAGGGGACTACATGTAGGCATAAATCCAGGGAGCACGGAATTATAGGCATTTGATGCAGAACCAAAGATGGAACCTCAGTTTCCCTGACTAATCCAGCGCCCACGGATAAATTCAGGGAATTCGGGTCATTTTGTCACAATCGACTACAGCCTCCACACCCAATTGCTAGCTAGCATTTCTCCCTGCTCTGCCTGATACCGAATTCTGTTCTAGTGTCACACATACAGAGAGCAGTATAGGGTAGTGCTGAAGAGGATGGACTTTGGCATAAGGCTTGAAATGTTTTTATCGGCCGTGTGACCTTTGGCAAGTTATTCACCCCGTATCTCAGTTTTCGTACCTGTAAAATGGGGATAGCAATAGTACTTATCTCATCGTGTTGTTGTGAGTCTTGGATAAGTGAATATGAGTAAAAACCTTAATAACAGTGCCTGGCATGAAGTAAGAACTACATAAGAATTTGCTGTTACTGTTTTTGTCTCTTTTGTCAGAAAACCAAGGAAGAGGTGGTATGGTGGGGAAGGGAATATTTAGGGCTAACTAAGACAGAAAGGCTGGAAACCCTTGCTTGGGTACGCAGGACCTCCCTGTCCCACAGAGTTCTCACTTACATCTAAATCCCTTGCTGACATTTAAGCCTCTTTTCTTTTGTTCTGCCCACAGAAGCCATGGAAAACAGCTGATCAACATCTCCCCATAATAATCCCCTGAACACCTGAAGACAGCTGTGAGAGCTTAAAGAATTGCTAAGGCTAATCTGAGCATAGATAATTGAGGTGATGATATGTTCAAATGCATATAAATCTGTGCCTGGGCACAGGTAGTGAGTTATAAATAGTCACCTCCCACTTCTCTTCACCCCCTTAGGAGGCTGGAGCACGGATCTCGCCTTCCCTGAATGCAACTAGGGAGTGGGTCTCCTCTTTCTGAGGAGAAGCCTGGAGCAGGTTTCTGAGGAGGAAGATAAGGCAAGCAAGGGCTGGGAGATGCCATGTGTATGGCACTCTGCTGGCTCAAATAAGGGGTTAAGCCCAGGAGCTGATAAAATTGAACAGTTAATTAGCACCTACTGTTTACTGCAGTGAGTTCTTGCTGAGCTCACCAGTGGCCCTACTACCTAATCCCATGGGCACTTTTCAATCCTCAGCTTCTTGGGCAGCCAGTGGCGTATGTCATCCTCTCCTATTTTGGAATGAGGCAGAACACTGTGGTGTTTTTGAGTCTCGGAGTCCGAATTCCCGGATTCAAGTCCTGCTCGGCCGCTTACCAGCTGCATGATGTTACGCAAGTTACTTAACGGGTCAGGTTCTTCATCTTCATGCTCATCCTTATCAATAAAATGGGATTGATAATAGTACTATATTATTGGGTTGCTTGAAATATTTTTTTTTAAAAATGTTTTTTTGGTAAACCTCTTAGCACATGGGGGAGACATAGTAAGAATTCAAAATATTTTTTTAGAACCCTTCTCCATTGACTTCCAGGACATGGCTCTTCTGCCTCTTGGACCACTCCTGATATGCCTCTTTTGCCAACCCTCTTTCACCCACCCCTGAAAAATTGGCAGTGCCCCCAAGATTCTCTCTTTGATCCTCTACGCTTCTGATTTTGTATAACCTTCTATGTGATTCATGCCCCTGTTCCCAATCACTATCGATACATGGACACCTTGTAAACTTTTATCTCTAGGCTAACCTTTTGTTGTTGATATCTCTATCTGGATAGTCCAAAGCTCCTTAAATTCAAAAGATCTAAAACCAGGCCTCCCATCCCTGGCTATGATGGAGTAGAAACTTTTACCGGTCTAGCCACCCAGCGTTGTTTTAAAAATATTAAACGGGACAAAATACATGAGTCAGTTGTTCCAGGACACAAGTCTGTGGCCCTTAAGTGAAGAGAAACTCAAGAGGTGAGGCCCAGAATCACTCTGGCCCTTTATCTGAGGGCAGTGAGTTAGAGGACTGGCTGAATTGAGAGGCAGAGATCAGAATTTGGGGCAGCTGTGTAGCTGGATTCTGTAAGGTAGGACGCTGGAGAGGGGGAAGCTTTGTAGAGGGAGGGCTCCAAAAATCTTGGGGAGGGGGGAATCGTTGCCTGTGAGTACTTGGCTAAGTCCTGGGTTGTACATGGGTAAGGTGAGACTCTCCAAGGATTACCAAATGCCAGCTTCTGTGGGTTGAAGGCTGAGCATGGATATTAGAGTTCGAGCAGTAGTAGGGGTCATCAGAGTTTTGGCTCAGCCTAACTGGAAAGCCATATGAATACTTTGTTAATAATACCTTAGGCATCCAGTGAGGACACTAGAAAAAACACACTTTAAAAAATAAGGACCATATTCTAGGGCAATAGTTCTTGGATCGTTGTCCCTCGACCACCAGCGGCAGCACTTGCAAGTCTGTTAGAGACCCTGTTGGAAATGCAAACTCTGGGGCCCGACCTCTGATCTTCTGGATCAGAAATTCAGGAGAAGAAGCCCAGAAGTTTGTATTTTAACAGGCTCTTTGGATGATTCCAATACATGCTATAGTTCAAGAGTCACTGCCCTAGAGGAAGACTAGCCCTGACCTAATAATGCCTAAAACTAAACCTTGATGAGGTCCACAGGGGAAACGGTTTGAAGGTTGAGTGCACTAAATTACAGAGGATTGGGAAGATATCTGGGACTTTTCCTATGATCGGCACTAACAAAGTGGGGGAAAAAAAAGAAGAAAACCTGCACAAGTTCAAAGTGGCCAATCAATAATTGAACTGCTTACTAGCACAAAAATTAAAACTTTTCAAAGGAAGACAACAGAATCCAGAGCCTAAGCTTTTAAAATTTATCACCTGTATTCTCCAGTATTACCATAAAAAATTATACATGTGGGACACCTGGGTGGCTCAGTCAGTTAAGCGTCTGCCTTCGGCTCAGGTCATGATCCCAGAGTGCTGGGATCGAGCCCCACAACAGGCTCTGTGCTCAGGGGGGAGTCTGCTTCTCTCCTTCTCCCTCTGCCCCTCTCCTCACTCATGTGTGCATGCTCTCTCTCTCTCTAAAATCAATAGATCTTTAAAAAGTAAAATAAATAAATATTCCTGATTCTCCTTTTGGGCACATGGTAGGATTGTACTTTGCTGCCTCCCTGGACTTGACTGTGGCTGTGTGACGCTTGGGCAGAAGCTTTCGGAGCCCAGAGAGAATGAGCCACATTCACTTCCCACTGCTGTGATGGTCCTTTCTCAAAGCTGTGAGGTATATATTGAAATGGAACCTCCATTATCCTGGGTTTCTATGTGACTATGAGGAGAATTGCCCCCTGGCCAACCTACATGGGACATGTGGCATGAGCAAAGAATTATTTTGCTTAATGATTTGGGGGCTGTTTCTTGTCACAGCATAACCTAACCCACCCTGACTAATACATTACCCTATAGGATCACTGTGAGGATTAAATTAGATAACATAAAGGGGCACCTGGGTGGGGGCTCAGTTGGTTAAGCGTCTGACTCTTGATTTCAGCTCAGGTCATGATCTCAGGGTTGTGAGATCGAGCCTGGTGTTGGGCTCTGTGCTGGGTGTGGAGCCTGCTTAAGATTCTCTCCCAATACAAATCAAAACCTCAATGAGATACGACCTCACACCAGTCAGAATGGCTAAAATTAACAAGTCAGGAAATGACAGATGTTGGCAAGGATGCAGAGAAAGGGGAACCCTCCTACACTGTTGGTGGGAATGCAAGCTGGTGCAGCCACTCTGGAAAACAGTATGGAGGTTCCTCAAAAAGTGGAAAATAGAGCTACCCTATGACCCAGCAATTGTACTACTGGGTATTTACCCCAAAGATACAAAAGTAGTGATCTGAAGGGGTACATGCACCCCAATGTTTATAGCAGCAATGTCCACAATAGCCAAACTATGGAAAGAGCCAAGATGTCCATCAACAGATGAATGGATAAAGAAGATGTGGTATCAGGGCGCCTGGGTGGCTCAGTTGTTAAGGGCCTGCCTTCGGCTCAGCTCATGATCCCAGGGTCCTGGGATCGAGCCCTGCATCAGGCTCCCTGCTCCCTGGGGAAGCCTGCTTCTCCCTCTCCCACTCCCCCTGCTTGTGTTCCCTCTCTCACTGTGTCTCTCTGTCAAATAAATAAAATCTTAAAAAAAAAAAAAGATGTGGTATCTATCTACAATGGAATATTATGCAGCTATCAAAAAATGAAATCTTGCCATTTGCAATGACGTGGATGGAACTAGAGGGTATTACGCTAAGCGAAATAAGTCAATCAGAGAAAGACAATTATCGTATGATCTCACTGTTATGAAGAATTTGAGAAACAAGACAGAGGAGCATAGGGGAAGGGAGGGAAAAGCAAAACAAGATGAAACCAGAGAGGGAGACAAACCATAAGAGACTCTTAATCTCAGGAAACAAACTGAGGGTTGCTGGAGTGGAGGGGGGTGGGAGGGATGGGGTGGCTGGGTGATGGACATTGGGGAGGGTATGTGCTATGGTGAGTGCTGTGAATTGTGTAAGACTGATGAATCACAGACCTGTACCCTTGAAACAAATAATACATTATATGTTAATAAAAAATTTTAAAAAAAGATTTGATAAAGCTGTGTGAGAAGAATGTGGATGTTTATTATAGTATTCTTTTTTTTTTTTTTAAAGATTTTATTTATTTATTCATGAGAGACAGAGAGAGAGAGAGAGGCAGAGGGAGAAGCAGGCTCCCAAGGAGCAGGGAGCCCGATGTGGGACTCGATCCCAGGACCCTGGGATCATGACCTGAGCCGAAGGCAGACGCTTAACCATCTGAGCCACCCAGGCGCCCTATTATAGTATTCTTTATAACTTTCTCTGTGCCTAAAATATTTCATAAAGAAATCTTCTTCATTAAAAAAAAAAATTTCTCTCTCCCTCTGCCCACCCTCTCTCTAAAAAAAAATATATTAGATAACATATGTCAAGTGCGTAACACATGTGTTAGCACTCAGTACGTGTGAGTAATCATCATTCTTGCTCAAACCCTTGTAGAAACCTCCAAACACTGGTCTCCAACCCTGCCTCATTTACTCCAACTACATTGCCACCAAAGCCATCTTCCTAAAATGCAAATTTGATCATCCCACTTCCTTATTTAAATTCCTTCAGCTTCTCCTGACTTTGATAAAGCCTAAATTCCCTAGCAGGGATCAAGACCTTCCATGGCCTGGACCCTGCCTGCTTCTCCAGCCTCAGCTCCCAAAGATCCCCTGGGATCCAGCCACATTAAGCAACTATTGTTGCCTGTTCTTATGCTCTTTCTCAGCCTCTCGTATCATTGCAAATACTGTTCCTTCTGCCTGTAGGACCCTTCCTTCTCTTGCCCATCAGGCAAACTGCTTATCATCCTTTAGGACAGCTCAAAAATAATCTAGACTGATACACTCAGTAAGAATTAGCTACAGTCCTCTATTGTGCACTAATTATTTGTTTGCCTATTTTCATCAGACTGTGACCCTCAACGGCAAGGACTGTGCCCCCTTCATCTTTGCAACCCCGGTGCCTAGTACTGTGCCTGACATGAGCCAAATATGTGCCTAATGCCTGTTTATTGAAAGAATGAAGAAATGAATATTTATTGAAATTCTGTTTCTAATACAATTCATTAATTGGGACATACCAAGGTGGGCAAAGTTCCCATTTTTTCTTCTTAGACATGGCAGAATCTAAATAGAGAAAGGTTTTCAAAATAGAAGTAGTGCAAACTAATTTGTAATTCAATATTTTTTATTCTGAAGATTTCACTACTGATCCCTAAATTCAGTAATATGTTGTCACATCAGTATTAGCATAATGTAGTAAGTAGAGTTAATAGCTGTTGCATAAAATGCTTATTTTTTGACATTTTGACTACCTGAGATACTTTATATGACAATATTTTTGATGTAATGAAAAAAATGAACCATCAATAGATAATACATCTCAAGAATATATCTCTTATTTGTATTTTCTGGGAGGACTTTCTTTTACAAAATGTGGTTTTAATAGCCTTGAACACCTGCAGTCACTTTTCTGGAAGGATTGCTGCCTTCTCTATGGCATATTTTTACTATTCCTTTAATCAGCAGTGTTCTTGAGAGCTCTTTATTATCTCTCTTGCTGAGAATGGTAGCATTTTTCTGTGGAGTTTTCAGAATCTTTTACCTCTACTTCTACCATAAAATCCATAACCATTACAAAGGGTAGAGACTGAGATTTTTCCAACAAAGCTTTCCCTTTACGAGTCCATGATCTAATTTCTGTGGACCATCATAAATTCTAGAACACTCATATTGCCCACTGCTATCAAACTATCATGGTTCAACAAGGCTGACGTATCCAATAGCAAAATTTCTAAATAAGAGAACTCTAAAATCCTAAGAAATATATTTTCAAAGATTTATAAAGATCAGGGGGTGCCTGGGTGGTGTAGTCAGTTAAGTGTCCGACTCTTAGTCTCAGCTCAGGTCAAGCCAGGCTTGTGCTCAGCACAGAGTCTGCTTAAGACACTCTCTCTCCCTCTCCTTCTGCCCCTCCCCCCTTTATTAAAATTAAGATTTTAGTAAAAATCTTAAGAAAAAAGATCATGTGCATGCAATAATTCATAAGAAAAGGAATCTTGAGATCCAAGTATAAACTGACCTGCGTACATCGTGTGAAGCAGAGTACAGGCACCCAGAGTGACTTGGAGAAGGTATTCACACAGAAAACCGTGCAGGTTAAGTCTTCAGAGAAAACAAAACATGGCTAATGAAGAGATAAGTGTAGCTCCCAGTTAAGGAAGGGCATGACTCAGAACTTTAAAACTTCTGAGAAAGAACTGTGAGGGGCACCTCCCATGTGGGCTAGCTCTCAGATCTGGGAGGCGGGGTGACTGCACTTGGCAGAGGGGAAGAAAGACAAGAGCGGAAACCTAGTTCTGGGAAGGGAAAAGGACACCTCCAAAAATATTCTCTCTTCTCATACACCAAGACAAAAATGGCTTCAGTCACCGTTGGTGATTTCCAAAAAGGAAATTGAAAATTCCACAAAAGAAAGAGTTTGAGCAATAGCGCAGCCATGTCGACATTGGTTGGAAAACACATTATGTGAGATGGTAATTGCGCTGCCATTTTAGGTTTAAATAGTCAGTAGCGGGCGCCTGGGTGGCTCAGTCGTTAAGCGTCTGCCTTCGGCTCAGGTCATGATCCCGGGGTCCTGGGATCGAGTCCCGCATCGGGCTCCCTGCTCGGCAGAAAGTCTGCTTCTCCCTCTCCCAATCCCCCTGCTTGTGTTCCTGCTCTCGCTGTCTCTCTCTCTGTCAAATAAATAAATAAAATCTATAAAAAAAAAAATAGTCAGTAGCATTATCAGGGGGACCTGTCAAGTGGTCACTACTCTGTGTCTGTAAGAAAACATGTTCCCAGGTGAAAATGAGGCTGGAGTATAGGCTGTTTTCAATCGTGGTGACTTGTAGCCAAGCGGCCACTTCTTCCAAGTCTATAATACCTTCAGCAGAATCTGGCTAGCCACACGGTGAAGAGAGACTGGCAAAGTGAACATTTAATGGTCACTGAACAGAAATGTCCATAAAGAAACTAACTGAATAGATACAAGGGAACAACAAAAGGAATATAGTTTCTGAGGTCAGCTCTTTCTTGCATGGTGTCTCAAGCACTCTGAACATATGATCGTTTCTTGGTAGCATGTACTTTAGAGAAAGGCTGTCTCAGATGGCACAACAAAATTGAATCTTATTACCAAGGTGTTCCCAATGTTGATGGATTCAAATTGAAACTGTAGTTGTTGGTCTTCCATTTTCTAGACTTGTTTCAGGTAATAGACCAGGGGATATGATCGCTGTTTATTACTTCAGATGAAAAATGAATGAACAAAAGTAGAAATAACAGGCTCTATGGAATTATTTGCTGATATTGGTAGGATTTCAGAGATTGGGAGTGCCTGGGTGGCTCAGTTGGTTAAGCGTCTGACTCGATTTCGGCTCGGGTCATGATCTCAGGGTTATGGGATTGAGCCCTAAGTCAGGCTTCATGTTGGGTATGGAACCTGCTTAAGATTCTCTCTCTCCCTCTCCTTCTGCCCTTCCCCCACCCTTGTGTGTACTCTCTCTCTTAAAAAAAAAAAAAAGGATTTCAGAGATTGGATAGATTGGATGTGTTCTCTCCCTGTGATGGGCACTGTTCCATCTGTTGGTTCTGTGGTAGCTTGAAAAGCAAATCAAATATTAGTCTAGTGGAGACATACATTTCTTCAACTGAGTATCTTTGCATTTTCCAGTTAAAACCTGAATAACTTTTCCAATTTTAGAAAGAGATGAAAGACTATCTTCATTTTGAGTAATATTATCCAAAAACAGCAGTTTTTTCTAATGATGAAGAATTCCCTAATTGTTTCAGAGAATGTCTGAAACACCAAAAACTGGAACCCCTAGATTAGCCTGGGATTTAGGAATCCTCTGTGACAGAGAACTAGGCCAAGTTGAAATTGTGTTTGCACAAAAGACCAGAGATAAAGGAAATCCACCTTCAAAATACACTTGAAAAATAGTATGCCTTAAGAGCATGCCAACATCAGGAGTCAGCAATTTGGTGAGACTGAGGATTAACAGCTATACAGTATGGTTTCTATGGTTGGTTAATAATGCTCCCAAATTCAGAAAGTATTTTTTTCTCTGACTCATATGGGTCAAGCAGAGGGCAGTGTATGGGTAGGGGTGGGGGTGGGGCTGGTGGCATATAGCTGTTAATACCATATTCTAAAATTATTATTTGACTTTATATACTTTTAATAATAATGCATAATTTATCTTAAAATTTCAAATAATCCTGAGGTTTTTATGTTGATTAAATAGACGTATTGGTCAAAATGTACCACATGTTGCATGAGGACCATTGGAGTCCCTCATTTAGACTGTTCTTTTGAAGGAGTCCAGGGTAGTCCTTTTAAATAGATTGATCACAATTCATAATAGTTATAATCATTTAAAACTACAATCTCAAGAGAAATGATAAACTTGAAATCTTCCCATCCAACCACCAGTGACTCTCAAGTTTTATTCTATAAGGATGTCTGCTCTTTCTTCCAAGCATCCACCTTTGTTAGCAGGAAAATGGACATAGCCAACATCCCAGTGCTCCTTGTCTGTAGGAAGGTAAAGTCTTTCTGCTTTCGGAGTAGTAGCTACTTCTACCACCACACGCTAGAACTGTGTTCAAAAGGAAGTGTGGTCAGAATAAGCTCCCAGAATAGAATATAGACCCTGATAGGAAGTGCTCAGCTGGTGCACAGACGCTTTCAGGTGATTGAACAGCCCCACAATGGCTTATCTGGATCCTCCACTCAAAGCTTACCCTGGATGGTAGGGTCAGATTGAGCAGTCAACTGTTGCAAATATCTCTGTGAGAAGAGTCACCCAAAACTTCCCCAGAGCACTTGCTCTGGTTAGATCACCAGACTTTGAACAGGTACCGGTGACTTTCTGCCTTAAATCCATGCCCATCAATCTTTTAGATTTCGTTGCCATTACCTCATGAAGAGGCCCATTATATTATCAGAAAGTTCTAGATCAACTTCCTTCTCCTTATGAATATCAACACATTTTTACTGGCAAATAAAGGAAAAGAAAAAACTTTCAAAGTTCTAGCAAACTTGCAACCAACTGGGACTACAATTCAAAACAAATATATGAACTCTCAGCTCGAAGACAAATTTTCTAAAAACTGCTAGGTCCTTATCAGACAAGGCTCATGTACAAAAAGATCTAAACTATAGCCGTACATAATTCTCTGGAAAACAGTATGGAGGTTCCTCAAAAAATTGAAAATAGAGCTACCCTACAACCCAGCAATTGCACTACTGGGTATTTACCCCAAAGATACAAAAGTAGTGATCTGAAGGGGCACGTGCACCCCAATGTTTATAGCAGCAATGTCCACAATAGCCAAACTATGGAAAGAGCCAAGATGTCCATCAACAGATGAATGGATAAAGAAGGTGTGGTATCTATCTACAATGGAATATCATGCAGCCATCAAAAAAAAGAAATCCTGCCATTTGCAACGACGTGGATGGAACTAGAGGGTATTACGCTAAGCGAAATAAGTCAATCAGAGAAAGACAAGTATCATATGATCTCATTGATATGAGGAATTTGAGAAACAAGACAGAGGAGCATAGGAGAAGGGAGGAAAAAATGAAACAAGATGAAACCAGAGAGGGAGACAAACCATAAGAGACTCTTAATCTCAGGAAACAAACTGAGGGTTGCTGGAGTGGAGGGGGGTGGGCGGGATAGGGTGGCTGGGTGATGGACATTGGGGAAGGTATGTGCTATGGTGAGAGCTGTGAATTGTGTAAGACTGACGAATCACAGACCTGTACCCCTGAAACAAATAATACATCATATGTTAAAAAAAAAAAAAAAAGAAGAAGAAGAGGATAGTTGGAAGGGAAAAATGAAGGGGGGGAAATAGCAGTGGGAGATGAACCATGAGAGACTATGGACTCTGAGAAACAAACTGAGGGTTCTAGAGGGGAGGAGGGTGGAGGATGGATTAGCCTGGTGATGGGTATTAAGGAGGGCATGTATTGCACGGAGCAATGGGTGTTATAGGCAAACAATGAATCATGGGAACACTACATCAAAAACTAATGATGTAATATATGTATGGTGACTAACAATAAAATAAAATTAAAAAAAAAAAAAGAATCCTGGTTTCCAGAGGTCCATTTATCTGCACTACCATGACTATGAATGAGAACATCTCTACTTATTTCTGCTGCTATCTTTGCTAGTAAATGTGAATGACCATATTGATACCAGAGTGTCAGAGCCAAGCTTAAAGTCCATAGCAAAGATAAAAACATTGGAATAACACACTCTTTTGGTGAAAGGGTGGGAGAACAGGCACTCACATACTGTTGGAAGGAATGTAAATTGGTACAACTTCCATGGAAGAAAACTTGGCAATAGGTGTCAACCCTGCACATACTTTTTTTTTGCACACACTTTTTAGCCAAGCAATTCCACTTCTAGAAATTTATCCTACAGATATCCTCATAGGTGTGCAAAATTACATGTACAAAGGTATTAATCACAGTATTATTTATAATAGAAAAGTTTGAAAATGAAGTGTTCAACAACAGAGGGCTGGTTGAATAAATATGGTGCACCTACCCAGTGGAATACTCTGCAGTCAATAAAAAGAATGAGGCAGCTCTCTATGGAAGGATCTCCAAGAGACATTGCTGAGTGGCAAGGTTCTGAACAGATTATAATATTATCATCTATGTTAAAAACATATCTGTGAAAAATGTCTATAGTTTATGTACAGATGATCTCAGGAAGTTATATAAGAGACTAGCTCCACTTCTGGGAGCTCAGTATCTGGATACCTAGGATAGGAGCAAAACTTACTTCTGATTGTTTATCTTTTTTAACCCTTTTAAGTTTTATAGGACATGCAAATGCTAATTCAGTAAATAAATAAACAAATAAAACACAATTTGAAAAACCCATGCGAGTCTTGTAAGAGAGTAGGTTAGGCCAAGGAAGAAGAAAAAGGCCTTTAAGTGACTCACTTTTTGCTACTTCTTAGCAGCTCTGATGAAAGTGGAGATGGGGCAAATGTATTTGCTTAACAAACACTTAATATGGTCCTTCTCCCCACCAGTCCTTGTTGTGAGCACTTTATAAATATTTAATTCAATCCTCACAACAACCCTATGAAGTAGATGCTCTATAGATGAGAAAACTAAGCACAGAGAGATTACGTAACTTGCCCAAGGCCACACAGAAAGCGTCAGAGACAGGACTTGAACCCTAGCCGTGTGGCTCTAGGATTTATGCTTTTTATAGATGCTGTGTTGTGAATCATGATGTCATGGTGTGAAAACTATGTGATGTCATGAATGTGAAAACCATGGCCTTGATAATCTTTAATATAGTCAACCAAAATAGTCATATCTGAAATTAATTCATTGTGGGTGTAACATGCAGAGGCCATTCCTTCCCCATTCTAAGGTGACAGAATTTCAGCCAATTCCCAGAATTCAGCGGGGTATCTATATTATAAAAGCCTGAGTTTAAAGTCTTAGGATGATGAACTCACCAAAGTACGTGAGAAGGGAGAGGAAGGGGCAGCTTTGCTAAAATAAGTGGATAAGGCAGGGAGATGTAATGAACTCAGAAGAAAAAGGAGGCACTCAATCTTTGTCTGTGTTAAATTAGGTCAGATAGAATTTCTAAGTCAAGGGGCACCTGGGTGGCTCAGTTGGTTAAGCGACTGCCTTCAGCTCAGGTCATGATCCTGGAGTCCCGGGATCGAGTCCCGCATTGGGCTCCCTGCTCGGCGGGGAGTCTGCTTCTCCCTCTGACCCTCCCCCCTCTCATGTGCTCTCTCTCTCATTCTCTCTCTCAAATAAATAAATAAAATCTTTAAAAAAAAAAAAAAAAGAATTTCTAAGTCAAGTCATCAGATCAATGCTCCAGTTAAAACAAGAGATCACTTGAGGGCGCCTGGGTGGCTCAGGTGATTAAGCATTCAACTCTTGATTTCAGCTCACGTCATGATCTCAGGGTTGTCAGATCGAGCCCCACATCCTGGGTCAGGCTCTGACATGAGCATGAAGACTGCTTAAGATTCTCTCTCTCTCCCTCTGTCCCTCACCGATAACCTCCCCCCAGCTGTGTGCTCTCTCTCTTGAAAACAAAAAAACCCCAGGGCGCCTGGGTGGCTCAGTTGTTAAGCGTCTGCCTTCAGCTCAGGTCATGATCCCAGGGTCCTGGGATCGAGTCTCACATCGGGCTCCCTGCTCCGCAGGAGGCCTGCTTCTCCCTCTCCCACTCCCCCTGCTTGTGTTCCTGCTCTCGCTATCTCTCTGCCAAATAAATAAATAAAATCTTAAAAAACAAAACAAACAAAAAACAAAAAAACCCCAGAAATCACTTATTATGTTCATAATACTATGTTCACATTTATAAATAGGAGAAAGAGGGACGCCTGGGTGGCTCAGTCAGTTAGGCGTCTGCCTTCGGCTCAGGTCAGGATCCCAGGGTCCTGGGATCGAGCCCCCACATTGGGCTCCTTGCTACTCGGGGATCCTGCTGCTCCCCCTGCTTGTGCTCACTCTCTCTTTGACAAATAAATAAATATAATCTTAAAAAAAATAAGAAAGATGATAATAGATATTTACCATAGACACTTTAGAGTCTTGTCTGATACTTGATTCACTCAGCTGAGAAACTTATGTCCCCTCCTCCAAAAGGGTCCTTACGTGCCACAGTGGCGAGACTGTCCACCATTTTACGCATACACATTATCGCTAATTCTCAAGGAAGTTTTCTGAGGAAGGCATTTGTCGTAGGCAAACATTTTAAGGTGCCCCAAAGGTGTCTTGTGCTAATCCCTGGCACCTGTGAATATGCTGCGCTTTCACTCTGGCGATTGTAGTACATTATACAGCACTGGTGGCCTTAAGAAATGGAGATTATCTGGGTGGGCCCGATCTACATACATGAACTCCGAAAAGTGGATAACCCTTAAGGGGCTGAGAGCAGAAGTGCCAGACACTCCCCGTGTGGAAAAGACCTGATGTGTAGGTCCTGGTCTGAAGCTGCAAGGGCCGTGGGAAGAGGAACGTGGGCAGTCTGAAAGAGCTGGGAGCGATCCCCAGCTGACATCCAGGACAAGGAAACAGGGACCGCCGTCTTACAACTACCTGCAAGGAACTGAATTCTGCCAAGAACCGGAATGCACTTAGAAGAGGACCCTGATACTTTACAACCGTAGTACGCTAGAACTTAATTTTTTTATTATTTAAAAAAAAAATCATCTACAACATGATTTAAAGTTTTCAAGTAAAGAGAATTTCTGGGAGTAAATAATTTAAAATAAATAAATAAATAAATAAATAAGTAAAGAGAATTTCTGGGAGTAAATTTAAAAAATTTTTTTAATTTAAAATAAATAAATAAGTAAGTAAAGAGAATTTCTGGGAGTAAATTTAAAAATTTTTTTAAATTTAAAATAAATAAATAAATAAAGAGAATTTCTGGGAGTAAATTTAAAAAATTTTTTTAATTTAAAATAAATAAATAAATAAATAAATAATTTTAACAAATGGTAAAATAAAACAAAAAAGAAGAAGAGGACCCTGAACTGTCAGCGACAACACAGCCCAGATACCTGACTTCAGCACCTGAGACTCTGACCCTGTTACGCCATCTGGGACTTCTGACCTGCACAACTGTGAGGTAATAAATGGGGGTTGTTCCAATCCTCTAGGTGTGTGCTAATTTGTTACGCAGCAGTAGAAAAACGAAGACAGCATTAATGCCCCCCCTTCACAGGAGGACTGAAGCTCGAAGTTAAGTCAACTGGTTAAAAGGATCTCTCTCGAATGTGGCGAGGGCAGGCTTTGACTTAGGTCTGACTTCAGACCCAGTTGGCTTTTTTCCCCGACGGCCACACCACCTATGACAACCTGCCCACACGGCTGCTAAGAAATGAGTTAACCAACCAGGGACCGCGGGGAAAAAGGAATAAAGATCTCTCGGCCTGAGGAAAGGATGAGTCAGATCCTTATTTTTAGAAACCAACCTGAAACTTTGGCTGAACAATTGCTTGGGTTTCTGCAATGATCTGGATCCGAGGGAGTGGCTCTCCTGCTACCTGCTTGCGTGAGATGTATTAGTGGGTCTCCTGTTTCAGCCACAAGCACTAGGTGGCTGATTTCCCAAACATCTGAGGCTGAGGATTTAGTCAGATTAACATTCTAACAGCAAGAAGCAGTTGGGGGAAGAACAAGCAAATCCTGTGTGGTGCTTGTTAACATATTGAAACACACATCCACAAACGCCTTCAATAAAACCCCTCTCTCCAAGGCCTGGCTTTGTAAATATTAGCTTTATAAAGACACGTCCGGGCGCCTGGGTGGCTCAGTTGGTTAAGCGACTGCCTTCAGCTCAGGTCATGATCCCAGGGTCCTGGGATCGAGTCCCGCATCCTTCTCCCTCTCCCACTCCCCCTGCTTGTGTTCCCTCTCTCGCTGTGTCTCTCTCTGTCAAATAAATAAATAAAATCTTGGGGCGCCTGGGTGGCTCAGTCGGTTAAGCGGCTGCCTTCGGCTCGGGTCATGATCCCAGAGTCCTGGGATCGAGCCCCGCATCGGGCTCCCTGCTCGGCGGGGAGCCTGCTTCTCCCTCTCCCTCTGCCTGCCTCTGCGTACTTGTTCTCTCTCTCTATCTCTCTGTCAAATAAATAAAAATAAAATCTTTTACATAAATAAATAAATAAAATCTTAAAAAAAAAAAAAAAAAGACACGTCCGTTTAAAAAGGAGGCGTTTTGAAGAGCACTCACCATCAGGATCTGGCCCCAACTCCCTGTGTGTCCTTTCCTTCCTCTTTCCAGCTTACTCCGCTCCAACCACAGGGCCCCTGGGCATTCTGTTGAATGTGCCCCACCCTGCACTGCCTCAGGGCCATTGCACTTCTGTTCCCCCTGGTCTAGAACATTCTTCCTCCAGTCCCTGCTCTTAATTCACTCAGATCACTGCTGAAATTGCATCTTACTGTCTTTACCTAAACATCTTATTTAACACAGCTCTGTTCCCCGCCTGTCACTCGCTTCTCACCCTGTTTTATTTTTCTTTCCAGGACTTACATTACCTGTTACACTGAACACACAAAAATACACTTGTTTGTTTGCTGTAATCTGTCTCCCACACTAGAATGTAAGCTCCAGGAGGACAGAGAGCCTTTGTTTTACTCTTTGTTGTATCCCCAATGTTCAGAACAATTCATGGCACGTAGCAGGGGCTCAAATATCTGTTGGATGAAATAATGAATTAGGAACAAGAGCATCACATCTGTTTAAATAATTTGTCACTCCCGAAATATCCCTGCATCCATTTTTTATCTCTTTTTGAATAGCATTTGCTAACCTCTTCAATAAGAATAATTGATTGCATAGTTGTACAAAGACCAGAATAAAAAAGATTAAAAACTAGAGACAAAGGGGCACCTGGCTGGCTCAGTCTGTAGAGCGTGTGACTCTTGATCTCGGGGTTGTGAGTTCGAGCCCCACTTTTAGGTAAACAGGGTTGAGCGATGGAATGTAGAAAGGGCGCATAGCGACCCCCGGGCTGAATACAGACAGGCCCATCAGGTGACCCACTTCAAAATATCCATAGGCCCTGACTAACGAATGGGCTATTTACAACCAGGCACAGTTACGATACGTTGCCATACCTCCTTATTTTCCCCCTTTATTTTTATTTATTTATTTTTTTTAGGGATTTTATTTATTTGACAGAGAGAGCATGAGCAGGGGTGAGGGGTAGAGGGAGAGGGACAAGTAGACTCCCCTCTGAGGAAGGAGCCCGATGCAGGCTCGATCCCAGGACCCTGAGATCATGATCTGAGCCGAAGGCGGATGCTTAACCGACTGAGCCACCCAGGTACCCCACGTTCCCCCTTTAAATCTAGCCCCCCACCCACTGTCTCATGGCAGATAGTCTCTCCTCTTCTGTCCTGCCCACGGTTCCCTTATGGTGTATTCATTAAACTTCTGTCTCTCTTGCTCTGCCTCAAGTGAGTTCTTTCCCCTCCCACGCCACTGGCTTCCACCAGATCATCACCCCACATTTGGGGGCCACCATTGGATTGATGGGACATCCTATTTATTTATTTATTTAGAGGAGAGGGACATCCTATTTATTTATTTATTTAGAGGAGAGGGTAGAGAGAGAATCTTAAGCAGGCTCCTCACCAGCACAGAGCCCGATGGAGGACTCAGTCTCACAACCTTGAGATCATGACCTGAGCAGAAATCAATAATTGGACGCTTAACCCTCTGAGCCACCCAGGCGCCCCCGAGAGACACCCCATTTAGACACCACAGTTCGGTGTAGAAAGCACTTAAAAATGAAATTTTAAATTTTTTTTATTTTTAAAGATTTTATTTATTTATTTGTCAGAGAGAGAGACCGCATGCACAAACAGGGGAAGGGGCAGGCAGAGGGAGAAGCAGGCTCCCCACTGAGCAGGGAGTCCGATGCGGGACTCAATCCCAGGACCCTGGGATCATGACCCGAGGCAAAGGCAGACGCTTAACCAACTGAGCCACCCAGGTGTCCCAAAAATGAAATCTTTAAATAAATAATAAAAACTAGAGATAGAGTGGTCTAAGAATGAAATCCTTACTTGCTTTTCAATAGTCATGTAACCTTGGAAAAGTCATTTATTTCCCTTGGCTCCAGATGTCTTGTCTTTTAAATGGGGATAATGACAGAGTCTGATGCGAAGGGCTAAAGCAAATGGGGTCTAAAGGTTTATTCCTGCCCTAAGATCCTTTGAAATTAGAATTCCGTTGGTAGAGAATCAGGAAATATCAGTTTTAACGCTGCCTGTGTTAAATGTAAACTGAGCATGTAACTTCGGGCAACTCCTTTAACCTCTCTAGGCCTCCAAGAAACCAAAATTTCTTTGTGTCCTTTTGAGGTCAGGTCTTAGTCACTGGCAGGGTTGGGGGGTTGGGAAGGAGCTGGGTCAACCAGATATTCTTGTGTTTGTGAGATCTTAATCTTTGTCCCTATAGGGCCTAGGTCCACCTATTGTTTGGTAGGGATGAGGCTCAAGACTTAAAATTTTGGGTCAGCAAATATTTTCAGAGCACTTGCTACGAGCTGTGTGCTGGGGGATACCACACAGAACACTGCAGACAAGGTCCTTGCCCTCTTATGTTCTAATGGTAGGAAACATGATAAACAGGTCAATGGAAAATACATCAAGACTAATGGTAGGTGCTGGGAAGGAAGTAGAAGAATGCTCTAAGAGAATAGCAGATAGGAACCATTGAGTTAACTTGGATCAGCGAAGGAAGGCCTTTCTGGCTGAGCCTTAAACGATGAGAAAAATGCAGCCAGGGAAAGAGCATTCTGGGCCAAGGGAAGGGCAAGTACAACCATCAAGGCCTGAGAATGGAAGGGGTTAGGACAGTCTATAACCTGACATCGTGCAAAGGGTGTAGTGATTGAGGAGACAGTGGCAAGAGATGAGGCCATTAGGCAGGAGCCCCTAATGTGAGTGAGGCCAGACAGGCCATAGATAGGGTAACTAGTTGTCCCTTTTTGCCCAGAATTGAGGAGTTTCCTGGGATGTGGGAATTTCAGTGAAATTCAGGAAAGTCATGGAAAAGTCTTCAGGCAAGACTTCAGGAAAGTCTTGGGCAAGAGAGGATAAGTTGGTCACCCTAGCTGTGATAGAGGGTTAAACTTTACCCTGTCTGCAGTAGGCAGTCACTGAAAGGTTTTAAATAGGGAAATGATATGTCTTGATTTCTGTTTTCTGATGTCACTCTTGGCTTTTGTGTGGCAAATGCATTGGAGAGGAGCAAGATGGGAATGGAGGAGGTCATCTAGCCAATTACTGCAATCCTCCATGCGAGGGGGGATGGTGGGTTGAGATAGACTGGCGGTATTGAAGCTGGAGCAATCTGGATGGGTGTAAGATGCATTTTGGAGATAGAATGAACCAGACTTGGGAATGTATGTAGTGAAGGAAAAGAAATTAGAGATGACTCCTGGACTTTGGGTTTTAGGAACTAGGTGATTAGTTTTGCCGAGAGAGGGAAATCTAGAAAGGACTGGATGTGGAAGCTGGGGGAGGACAGGGAGGGAGGTATCTGGAGTTCAACTGGGAGGAAAATGTGACACCAGAGTGAAGGCACTCTGATTGTTATATGTTCAAAGCATTTTGTAAGCACTAGCTAATTAGTTCTCATAACAGTTGTTCTGAGTCGTTAATTACCTGAACCCCATTTTACAGGCTCTGGAGAAGAGCAAGTGTCTGTAATTTGCCTAAGGCTAAAGTAAATTATAGAACTAACAGTAGCACCAATTAATTCCTGGTAGTCCTCTGCTCTGCCAATCTTTTAAAGAGTAACTCTTTGGTTAGGATGAGTAAATCAAATGGTATTTTGGAAGAGGAAGGCATGGATTTTGAGGTCAACAGACCTGGAGTCGTGTTTTGGTTTTCCCCCTTACTACTTATGTGACATGACCACATACATAAAAGTAATATCCTTGGACCTTCAGTTTCCTATAAAACAATAATTATTGAGTCAAATACTTAACATGTTCTTACTTTCTGCTGTATCCTCTGTCTGGAAACCATTTTGCCCAGAAAACCAAATGTCCTCCTATTAGAGAGACCATCTCTGATCACTCAGTAATGAATTAGCAGTATCCCCTACACAAAGACACTCTCCACTCCCCTTTAGCCTGGTTTGATTTCTCTTTATAGCACTTATTTCCACCTGACCTACAATATATACATTCCCATAAGTTCAAGGATTTTGTCTATCTTGTTCCCAGAGTCTAGAACAATGCCTGGCACAAGTGAGTGCTCAGTAATATTTATTGAATGAGTGAATAAGTGAAATTATACACATAAAATAGCATATGATATGGACACATGGAAGGAACTTAAGCAGTTACTTATCTCAGAATAGGAATTGAGCAGCATACTCAGTTTTATATATTCCTTGTCTAAGAAGCTGTTTTAGCAGTGCTTCTTTATATGTTTAATATTAAAAACAAGTTGGAGCACCTATCTGGCTGAGTGGGTAGAGCTTGCAACTCTTGATCTTGGGGGATGAGTTCAAGACCAACGTTGGACATAGAGCCTACTTAAAAAAAAAAAAAATTAGGGGCGCCTGGGTGGCTCGGTCGGTTAAGCATCTGACTCTTGATTTTGGCTCAGGTCATGATCTCAGGGTCCTGAGATCAAGCCCCACACGGAGTCTGCTTAAGATTCTTTCTCTCCGGGATGCCTGGGTGGCTCAGTCGGTTGGGCGGCTGCCTTCGGCTCAGGTCATGATCCCAGTGCCCTGGGATCGAGTCCTGCATTGGGCTCCTTGCTCAGCGGGGAGCCTTATTCTCCCTCTGCCTGCAGCTCCCCCTGCTTGTACTCTCGCTCACTCTCTCTCGCCCACGTTCTCTCTCTCTAACAAATAAATAAATAAATAAAATCTTAAAAAAAAAGAATTCATGGCTTTAAAAAAAAAGATTCTTTCTCTCCCTCTCCCTCTGCCCCTCCTTATCCTCTAAAAAAAATTAAAAGAAGTCTTCAGGGTATTATTGAAAAGGTATTTACCAGTTTTATACTTCATTTGATTCATGAACAGAAAGATAATCTTTACTATTTCGTGGTGATCCTCATTATCATCTTGTGGATTAGTTATGTGGTCATGAGAACAAATTACTAAATGCACAAACTCATGAATAATATGTGTATGAACAAAAAAAACTAACCAAAGGTTCAGAAGTATGCTACCACCACTTAGGGATGGAAATTGTATTTTTAAACAGTTGAGATAAAATTTGGGGCGCCTGGGTGGCTCAGTCGGTTAAGCATCTGCCTTCAGCTCAGGTCATGATCCCACGATCCTGGGAACGAGCCCTGCATCGGGCTCCCTGCTCAGCGGGAAGACTGCTTCTCCCTCACCCACTCCCCCTGCTTGTGTTCCCTCTCTCGCTGTCTCTCAGTCAGATAAATAAATAAAATCTTTCAAAAAATTTTGAGATAAAATTTGAGTTATAGATGTTTTGTCATCTCTCAGACCTCTTAGGGAAGAATGGAAAAGCTACAAGTAACCTTTCCTCTATAAAAATACTCAAACTCAAAAAAAAAAAAGGACTCAACCTCTCAGTAGTAATTTTTTTATAAAACATTCATTCTTAATTTCTGTAGCCCAGAAATAGGAATTGAGCAGCATACTCAGTTTTACCATTCTTATTACTATCTTTCTTTTAACCCCATCTCCTTTAAATATTTGCTCAAATGCCCCCCCGATAGGAGAGGTCAATTCTGACCACTCACACTCCAGCCTCCAGCCCTCCTGGTCTCACTTCCATCTACTCTGTTTTTTTGTTTTGTTTTTTTTTTTAAGGGAAGAGCTTCATTTTTTTTTTTTTTTAAAGATCTTATTTATTTGACAGAAAGCACAAGCAGAGGGAGAGAGAGAGAGAAGCAGGCTCCCCGCCAAGCAAGGAGCCCGATGTGGGACTCAATCCCATGACCCTGGGATCATGACCTGAGCAGAAGGCAGAGGCTTAACTGACTGAGCCACCCAGGCATCCCTACTCTGTTTTTTTTTAAACCACAGCACTTGCCACCTTAAAGCTATTCTATAATTTACTTATTTATTGTGTTTAATTGTTTATATCCCCTTGGTTAAAGTGTAAGCTTCATGAAGGCAGAAGTGTTTATCTATTTTGTTCACTATGTATCCCCAGGACCTAGAACTGTAGTCTGCCACCTCATAGATGAATATACGAAACTTACACTCCAAGACTTATATGAGGACAAACAAAATATGAGGTTGTTGGCGGTTAGGGAGATGAGACAGAAACTGCAGTCCCTGGTCTCAAGTCATATCAGGATGATGGATGGAGCAGCATCGCCCCTGGGTGATGCCCATGTGACTTCCAGGCACAACATCAGCAAGGTTGTCACTGTCTTGGTTCTCTCCGATGTGTCCTTTCTGTTTCTCCCTCTTTCTCCCCAGTGTCAGTCTCTACTTAGGCCCTAGCCCTCAGCTCAGTTATTTTCCTGGCTACTTCCGTGTATTAACAGTCTTTTTTCCCCATCTCCCCAATTCTGCGTCTTCCCTCCGTCACTGAGAATAGGAGAGTAAACAAATGAATGAGCCATCCATCAGTTGACCGTCAGCAAGCATTTACCACGTGTCTGTCATGTAATTAGCCCCAGCCGGCGTATAGTATATCCTAGTAGTTGAGCCAGCAGCTCTGGGATTGGACAGACTTTGGTGGGAATCCTGCCTTTGCCTCCCACTAGCTGGTTGGCTAGGGACAGTCACTTAACTCCAGTCTCTTCATCTGTGAAATGGGATGATGAGGGTGTGCGCCTCAGAGGCTGTTCTGAGGAATGAGTGAGGTAATGAGTATGAAATACTTAGGATACTGCCAGACACAAATTAAGTGGTCATAACTATTAATGCTTAAGATTAATTCTGTCTTGGGGTGCCAGGGTGGCTCAGTTGGTTAAGCCTCTGACTCTTGACTTCCGCTCGGGTCCTGATCTCCCAGTCATGAGATCGAGGCCCACCTTAGGCTCTGAGCTCAGCCCGGAGTCTCCTCAAGATTCTCTTTCTCTCTCCCTCTCCCTTTGCCCCTCCCCCAACTCACCCACTTAGGCACGTGCTCTCTCTCTCTAAAATAAATAAATAAAATCTTAAAAAAAAAAAAAGATTAATTCCGTCTTAAGCCTCTGTGGGGAATCGGCTATATGTCCAAGACTTGATCCTTGTCTCCCTAAACTTCCCAAGCCATGAGTCAATTAGAAAACAATCCAGGGCTGAATATATGACCTAGGACTAATTTGTGTGGTTTAGACTGTATAGAGATGTAATGATACTGAAAGGAGTAAAAAGAGAAAAAAAGCAAATGCCAGAAATACTGATGCGTAGTATATTTAAGAGGCAGAAAATATATATTATTAGATTTGTGGTATCTGAAAAAAACACTTTATATATACTATATTTAAAATATTGGGGCACCTGGGTGGCTCAGTTGGTTAAGCGACTGCCTTCGGCTCAGGTCATGATCCTGGAGTCCCGGGATCGAGTCCCGCATCGGGCTCCCTGCTCGGCAGGGAGTCTGCTTCTCCCTCTGACCCTCCTCCCTCTCATGCTCTCTGTCTCTCATTCTCTCTGTCTCAAATAAATAAATAAAATCTTTAAAAAAAAAAAAAAATATATATATATACTGGCGGGTGCCTGGGTGGCTCAGTCGTTAAGCATCTGCCTTCGGCTCAGGTCATGATCCCAGGGTCCTGGGATTGAGTCCCACATCGGGCTCCCTGCTCGGCAGGAAGCCTGCTTCTCCCTCTCCCACTCCCCCTGCTTGTGTTCCTGCTCTCGCTGTCTCTCTCTGTCAAATAAATAAATAAAATATTTTTAAAAATAAATAAATAAAATATATATACTGGATTCATAGAATATTTAAGAGAAGAAAAATGTATGAATTGCAAGGGTTAGTAGCCTATCGGGGTGCAATGTATTGAAGCAGTTAAGAATTTCAGTATTCTGGAGCCCCACGACCTGGTTCAAATGCCAGCTCTACACTTATTAGCTGTGTGACGTTGTCATTTAGTCATTTAGTCTCTTTGTGAGGGGGAATTATTATATTGCCTCATATGCCCAAAATATTAGGCTCTGAAATTTTGTACAGTATTACTCTTCTTTCTAAGGGATTTGCAAACCCTTTCACTGGCTTAATATTTTTTCCACCCAAAGAATTACCATTTAATGCACATATGTGGCACACACCTAAAGCATGGCCTCACTGTTACTTTTTTCTTGTCTCATATGTTCATTACAGTATAAATTTTTTTATATATGTTATCTTAAGTTTACAATCTTAAGTGTTCTATTGGTCTACTACCCCTGATAAAGCTTTTAGACCCTATTTGAATGAGCACTGCAGAGAAGTAACCAAAATCATTTTTCATATGAGCCGCTACTCAAACTATATTTTAAAAAGTAGTTCTGTCTCCAAATAATCACATACATTGTGATGTTGGGGCATATGTATAAAATCTTTCATAGAGCAGGATGCAGATGCAAAGCATTATTACAGACTCTGGCATGTCCAAAAAAATCTTCCTTTATTCTGAGGTTACTGATAATACCTTTTTTTTTTCCCACTAATAATGCCTTCTATTCTGAAAAATAGGCATATTAACTTTGCAGTGGAGAAACCTTAACCAAGTAATCAAGGTTAATATCATCATCACTAATAAGATATTATCAGCACACCGCTCCCCCTGAAGGGATGCACCAAGGACACATCACTTCTGTGGTGCTCCTGACAAACGGAGTAGTGATTAGTCTAATCTTGAGTAAATATCAGACGAACCCAAACTGTGAGGCATTCTAAAAAATAATTAGCTGGTATTCGTCAATAGTGTCAAGGTCAGGAAAGAAACGCAAAAACTGAGCGAAGATTGCAGGTGGGAGGAAACCAAAAAGACACAGTGACTAAGGGCAATGAGTGTAAGAGCCCGTGTTGGGTCCTGTGTTTAGTGGGAAACTGATGAAATTCAAATAACGTTTATCGTTTACTTAAATACAAGTAAGTTCATACAACTTAAATACTTAAATACAACAAGTTCACACAGATACATCTATGTGAACTCTGGCTTTCATAGTTGTACTATAGGCATGAACACTAACGTTATGGAAAGCGGGGGGCGAGGCGATCGTGAACTCTCTGTACTCTTTCTGCTACTTTTCTCTAGGTCTTCAACTCTTTAAAAGTGAAAAGCTAAACAAACAAACACAAGAACTCTCTGTGTCTGACTTTAAAACCCTGACTCTTAACCACCAGAAGGAACTTAGACTTCTAGGTTCAAGCTGCATAGGGATTGTTTGATATTTGGCTTCTGGAGCTCCGTGGCAAGACACCGGCCTGGTGTCTCAGAGCTAGGTCCTGTGTTTAGGGTATCAGGAAATAAATAAATAGGAAAAAGAATAAATAATAGTTCAGCTTCAATTAACCTACGCACAAATTTTCAATCCAAAAACGATTAGAAAGCATGTCTGCATTCAAATATTAGCTAACATTTATATGGCACTTACTATGTGCCAGGCTCTTCTCTCAGTATGTTACAAATTTTTTTAAAAGATTTTATCTTTTTGACACAGACAGAGAGAGAGAGAGCACAAGCGGGGGAGCGGTGGAGGGAGAAGGAGAAGCAGGCTCCCCGCTAAGCGGGGAGCCTGATGCTGGACTTGATCCCAAGGACCCTGGGGTCATGACCTGAGCCAAAGGCAGACGCTTAACCCACTGAGCCACCCACGAGCCCCCATGTTACAAATTTTAATACATTTAATCCTCATACCAACCCTAGGAGGGTAGGTAGTATTACTTATCCCTTTTCTACAGATGATGAGATTGAGACACAGATTTTAAGTGACTTGTCCAAGGTTACAAAACTGATAATTGGGCAAGCCAGAATTCAAACCCAAGCTTCCTGGCTCTAGAGTCCATGAGCTTATCCAAAACACAACACTGCCCTCCACATAGGTTTTGTGCTACTAGAAATTTTATTTTGAATTACCTGTGATTCGGGGAGCACCAACGTCTGTCCGTGTGTAGGGTCTTGAGCCTGGACCCCGTAGGCCCTAAACTATGTCCAATCACAGCCTGGTCTGCAGCTCAAACCCTCCCTGCAGGGTCCTGGGTCTGCAGAGAGAGCACCGAAGCCTCAGCCAGGTTGGCTCATCTAGCTTTGCTCCAGAAACCTGAAGAGAAAGGATTCTCTTCCCAAACCCAGGGCTCAGTTCTCTACCTTAGCAGTGGCTTTCATTTTCTTTACACAAAAACATAATCAAATGTATGCTACATAATCAGTGAGTTTGCGAAGCAAGAATTGCATCTCCCTCTGATATTCTCAGAACTGAGGATGCAAACCAACAGGCTCCTAAAACTATGGGTGAGTCAATTCAACCAGAAAAACAGAAAATATGCTAATTGGCATGGCTGGGCCAGAGAGGGTGGAAGAAAGCTAAATTTCTATTCATAAAGTCTGATTCATTTAGAAAAAGAAAAAGTCACATGCCATCAGATTGGGATTTTTGTTCCCTGCACTGAGGAGAAGTACAGAGCCTTCATACCCTCAGGGGTGACTAAGCCATTATTTCGCTCAGAACACAAAGAACTGTTGCTTTGCACACCCCCTCACTGTAATTAGCTCTTGCAGATGGGATGAAGAATTGAACACGAGAGGTCCTCGGCCGTGTGCCAAGCACTCAGAATTATTTATTTTATTTCATTTAAGGACACAGAGAAGAGGACCATGTCTATAGCCCATTTCTTCGTGGGTCCCTGTGGGATGAGCAACAAGGAGATAATTATGCTCTCTTCTGTTTTGAGAGCAATAGGAGGGTCCTCCCTAGAGACCCCAGACTGCACATGCTCGTCCGAGCCAGTGGTGGGCTGGTAACTGTTTAACAACCAGTTTGGGGGCATGTTGAAGGCTGACTTGTAGTGTGTGCTGATTTCTAGAGTGTAAACACTCCCACCTTGGCTGATTTCAAGCTACTAATCTGACATTACTGAAGAGATGTGAGATAGCACTCAGCTGTATGCTCTGTCCACCCTCCAAACTGGGGGTGTGAATAACCTTAAAAAGAGATAATAGTAGAATGTAATGAGCTAGTTAGGAAATGGTAAGCTTTGTGTATCTGTTACTTCATTTTCAATGTAAGTTATTTCACTTAGGTTCATATCATTTAATTTGAATACTGGCTGTGTTTAACATGTGGGCCACCAGCGGTGAGAGCCAGACAAGACAGCTCCAACACAGCTCTGAGCCCTGTGGCCGGGGCCTGGGGGGGACAGAGGTGCTCAAACAGATCTGTCGCTTCAAAATGGAGCTCAGCCGGTCTCACCCAAGGCTGCTGTCTTCTCGTTCGGTGAGAACAGTCATTGCGGCCCGCCTTGCCTTGCTTTACTCACTGCCAGGACAGAGAGAACATCACCTCCATTCCTGGTTAGAGTGCCTGGGGGCTCTCTAATTCAAGCGTCTGACTTTACAAAAGAGGAAAGTAAGACCCAGCAGAGTCACGTAATGGCAATAATAATAGCTGGCATTGATTAAACTCCTATATGCTGTGCTAGGTGCGTGGCCGACTGTGCCTTTGAACCTCACAAAAATCATATGAAAGTGCCCCTTTGGCACCACTGGCCCCATGGTTCACCAAAAAGCAGTTCCTCCTCTTGACTTTGTGTTTTCAGCACCCGAGTGGCCGTTCGTTTGTTCTTTGAGACTTAAAGACTTCTTAAAGTCTACGGCTTTATCATTTTTATGTACCCGCCTTGCCTGGCACAGAGCCTTACATACAATAGGTGCACAGTACAATGTTTCCTGAATTTCAATATTGAGATGTTTCGGCTCCAGACCCAAATATGCTGCTTGAAGTCTTGGAAAACACTGTCCCAGTATTCCCTGTGATTGCCAAAAAGGCTTTTGGAACTATTTTGGTAGTAAAATACACATATTCTAAAATTTACCGGGGCGCCTGGGTGGCTCAGTCGTTAAGCGTCTGCCATGATCCCGGGGTCCTGGGATCGAGCCCTGCATCGGGCTCCCTGCTCGGTGGGAAGCCTGCTTCTCCCTCTCCCACTCCCCCTGCTTGTGTTAGCTCTCTCGCTGTCTCTCTCTCTGTCATATAAATAAATAAAATCTTTAAAAAAATAAAATAAAATAAAATTTACCATTTTAACCATTTTTAAACGTACAATTCAGTGGTGTTAAATACATCCACAATGGTATATAATTTTCACCACTATCCATTTTAGAACTATTTAAAATAGACATCCACAATAGCTTTTACTTTTTTTGTTTATTGAATAAGTAACATATGCATATGACAAA
Organism: Neomonachus schauinslandi; assembly: GCF_002201575.2. Lineage (NCBI taxonomy): Eukaryota > Metazoa > Chordata > Mammalia > Carnivora > Phocidae > Neomonachus > Neomonachus schauinslandi. The sequence continues at coordinate 170,178,714 of NC_058404.1, forward strand.
AATGTAAATAGTTTGTGAGAGTTTGCAGGACAAAGAAAGTCTTCCCTCTCTAGACCCCATAGCCCTCCATTTCTCCTTCTCTAGAAGCAATGAGTAACCATTTCTATACATCTTTGTATGGGATGAAAACACGAACCCTAGAGCTAGCTGTCCTGCGTTTAAATCCTGGCTCTATACCTGACCAGCTGTGTGACCTTGGGCAAGTCATTTAACCTCTCTGTGTCTCTGTGTCATAGAGATAATAATAGTACCTACCTCCCAGGGTTATAGTAAGGATTCATGAATTCATATGTTTAAAGGGCTTAGAATTGCTCATCTAGAAATTACTATTTAATTCCTAAGAATACTACTCTGGGATTATTATTATCATCCTCCCAAAGAGGATAGCGCATGTACGAGGGATATACCAGGGTGTATGTGTCAAAAATCAGTGTGGGACGGGCGCCTGGGTGGCTCAGTCGTTAAGCGTCTGCCTTGGGCTCAGGTCATGATCCCAGGGTCCTGGGATCGAGCTCCGCGTCGGGCTCCCTGCTCAGCGGGAAGCCTGCTTCTCCCTCTCCCACTCCCCCTGCTTGTGTTCCTGCTCTCGCTATCTCTCTCTCTGTCAAATAAATAAATTAAAAAAAAAAATCTTAAAAAAAAAAATCAGTGTGGGAGCACTGAAGGGTGAAGGAGGGGACGAGGCAACATTTTATTACTAGAACACCGTATGGGGAGTAGGAAATTCATGTTCTGCCTGTGCCTCTGAGCAGCTTTGGAGCCTTCAGACTCTACCTCTCTGGGCTTTTGTTTTCTCACTGAAATGAGAACATTTGACCAGATGAGTTCTAAGATCCCTTTCACATTTAACATTCTATATCTGTCTCTAAAAGGTTTGAAAAGTGCTAGCACTCTCTCAGGGAGCTGAAGAAGGAATTAGTCGGTAGGGAGGCGAGTTCCTCGGGCACTGATACCTCAGTGGGACCGAGACTCCCAGGTCAACTGTGCCACCTGCTTGAGTCATCTGGTTTCCCACATCCTCTTTTAAAGGAGCCGTGCACTGTCCCTCTACACGAAGATTCGATTTCAAGTTAACATGGTCTGTTTTAAAAGGCCAGAGGGATTCTTTGTTGGCCTTGCTGACTCACAGGGACAGTTTGCCACCTATTATATTCTGACTGCAATCCCGAATTACTGCACTGATAGATTATGGAGTCTTCTGCGTGGTTTTTTTAAAAGGTAAAACTTACCAGCTGGTAATCTGCGGTTACTTTCTGGTATGCTTGCCCAGATGGCACTTTCGGTGACAAAACTATAGCACAAAGAGGTTTCACTGTGTTCTAAATCTTCTCTGCACTGTTTCTCAGATATCAACATTGCTGCTCAAGCAAACTGTTTTTCTGTGCCCTGAAACTTAGACACGATGAAAACGGGTAAGGGAAGCTCCCAGGGTCTGATTAGCCTGGAGTCATCGTTTAGACCCTTTTTGATTAGACATTCAAATAAGATTATACAGGTTTCTATTTGGATACTCACTTTGATTATGAACATGTAAAATTCACTACTGTTGTCATGACCCCTGCATTATTACTGTTACCGTTTTATTGATAACGAATATTGCAGAGAACACTTGTGTATTGCCATTTGCAACAAAGTGTATTTCAAATATTACCTTATTTGGTCTATATTATTATCCTCTGGGGAAGTTTGGGAGGGTAGATAAGAGAATAAGCTTCAGAGTTTTACCAAACTGGGTTTGAATCCCAGCTCTCCTCTTAGATTTGGTTAGACTCCATGTCTGTATCTATAAATCAGAGATAGCAATACCTAATTGATACAGTATAAGGAGGGTGGATTTGGAGACATAATACAAACAGCCCAGCTCAGTGCCTGGCATAGGAGCACCCAATAAATGGTAGCTATTACTACTATTGTTTAAATTAGTCTCTTTTTTTAATTAATTAATTTTTTTTTAAGATTTTATTTATTTGACAGAGAGAGACACAGCAAGAGAGGGAACAGAAGCAGGGGGAGTAGGAGAGGGAGAAGCAGGCTTCCATGGAGCAGGGAGCCCAATGTGGGCCTCGATCCCAGGACCCTGGGATCATGACCTGAGCCAAAGGCAGACGATCAACGACTGAGCCACCCACGTGCCCCAAATTAGTCTCCTTTTAAAAAAATATATATTTTTAAAAGATTTATTTTTATTTATTTTTAGAGAGAGAGAGAAAGAGAGAGGATGAGTGGGAGGGGCAAAGGGAGAGAGAGAATCAAGCAGGCTCTGTGCTGAGTGCAAAGCCCCACGCAGGGCTTGATCTCATGACCCGGAGATCATGACCTGAGCTGAAACCAAGAGTCAGAGGCTTAGCCAACTGCGCCAACCAGGCGCCCCTAAGATTTTATTTTTAAGTAATCTCTACACCCAACATGGGACTTGAACTCACAGCCCTGAGACCAGGAGTTGCGTGTTTTACTGACTGAACCAGCCAGGTGCCCCTAGACTCCTTTTCTATTCAAGGAAATTGAGGCTCAAAAAGATGACTATTCATCTTTTCAGTCACAGCCTTTATGATGGAGATGATGATATCTTCATCAGTAACAGCCTTGACTCAAGGTTGTTTATGTCACTAGTGATAAAGCTATGATTTAATTGTAGGTTTTCTAGATTCAGAACCCATCTGTGTTCTTTCCACAGTGTGACACTGAAACTCAGAAGGACCCTTCTCCTACACTAAAAGTGCCTAGCTTAGTTATTTGACTTGTTGAACAGGTAGTTGTTGGGTTTTTTTTGTTGTTGTTGTTTTGTTTTTTTCCTTTTCTTCTGAGTACCTTTTGATAGTTTTTTTATCCCCCCCCCTCTTTCTCTTTCATTTCGTAGAATCCAAATAAGAAATTGGAAATGAAGCACAGTAAAAACAGTCCTTGGATTGGTTTCTGACTCATCATCGGATCGCCAAACAGCTCTAATTTCAGTGGCCTACCTCTTTGAAAGCCTCTGAATGTTCCCTGAGGTCTTTGGAGCTGGAAGTTCTCTTCTCTGTCATCTAGCACAGCAACTTCATGAAAGCAGAGGAAAGTACACAGGAAAGGTTACTGCAGGACTTTCAACCTACTGAAGGAGCCACAACTGGAACCCACATGTCCAGGATTCCAATCCAGGCTTCTTCTTCATTTTGCTCTTCAAGGAGAGTTTTCTCTCCTCTCCCCTTGTACATTATCTCCCTAATCCTATGTGATGGGCTCCAGGATCGTTTTAAACATCAGCGGCTTACACAATTGTGACACTTGAGACATCGCAGTTCTAAGACTAAAAAGGTTTCTTTGGAAATCACACTGTCAAGATGGGAGTCTCCTCCCAAAGGTTTTGTTCTGGTCTTAGGTAACAAGAGGCTTTCTCGTGACAAACCTAAGCCTTCCTGCTTGGGGCTGAATTGAAAGTAGGGCAGTATTTGCCAATCCCATGGTATTTCTGTGTCTCCCTTTGGTCCTCACCAATATTAGGAAGGGTGAAAATTTAAATGCTTGCAGCCTTCCTCCTTCCCTCCCTCCCACCCTTCCTTCTTTCCTACTTCCTTCCTTTCTTTTTAAGCCAAGCACACTGCTAAACCCAAATTTGGAGATTTTCCAAAAGTTAGGCCTCTTTAAACTTGATCCTCTGAAAGATCCTTTCCCTTCTTTCTCCCACAGTGGTAGTGCCAACCTCATAGTGCACCCAAAGGCCGTGAATCCGCAAACGCAAGGAGGCGGGGAAAAAAGATGTGCACACAATTTTGAGTTATGGTTCCTGACAATTTTGAGCACATGACCTAACCCAGACAGCAGTGGTCATCCTTGTGTTTTGAACTGGGTGTGAATCATTTTTAAATGCTTCTTGGCATTGAGACCTAGATTTTATTCCTTACCATTGGTGAGACCTTGGGCAAGTCCTTTAGCCCCTCTGAGCTTCTGTTTTTCCATCTGCAGAATGGCAATAGTAATAGCTCAAGGCTATTGAGGTCAAGTTTATAATAATCCTAGTACTGATATAATAACAGCTCAAATGTCTCTGATATGAAAAATAAGTAAGTGCCACCCGCCTGGCCCATGGCAGCCCTTAAGCACTGCTTATACCCCTTCCTTCCTTGCCTACTGGGTCCTCTACTGCCCTTTTCTCGTTCTTGCTCCCCTTCTTCTCCTCCTCTTTGAATCCTCCTTAGTTCTTTCCTGATTTCCACATACAACATGGTGGAACACGGGTTCATTTTCCCGTGCCAACTGCCATTTCTTACACTCCAGCCTGCTTAGTTCATTTCCATTTCGGCTCAGCAGGGAAGACCCAACTTTCCTTCTCGTGGCTCTGGAATTTGTGTTTCTGTTTGTTTGTTTGAAGTCTCAACATCACAGGGGATCAGCCTGCGCCTTCCCTCCTTGCTTGGCCTGGTTCTTCAGAGGGGTCAGGTCTTCCTTGGCAGTGAGATTGTAAAATAACACTGCTGGCAAAGCACAGAAAGTCAGCTGAAACCAGCCTTCTCCAAAGACCGGCTATCTGCTCAACCAACAGTTTTGGATTCCTCTCTAGGATTATATCTCCTTTGGGGCTATTTATTCAGCCCCCAGCTTACCGCAGGGCAGGCTTTTACCCTGTGATGAAACAAAACTACAAAGATAGCAGCTGTCTTAGGGACTGATGGCTTATCTGCAGCAATTTTTATGTGGTCATTGCACCAGCCCTCAGGCTTCCCAGTCCCTGGTTTTTCACACCCTTGGAATGTACTCCATGGATTCCTAATGGCCGCGGCAAGTCAGCTTGGAGACCTGCCCGGCATTGAAAGGGAGCCCCTTCTTGGCAATAAGATCATAACCAGAGTAAGTACCTTGGGAGGAGCAATGAGAGGTTCCCTAGCCTCCCTCTTGAGGCACAGTCAGAAGACCCTATACCCAGAAGGGCTGGGTCAGGAATGTGGCTTCCAATATCTTGCTGTGTACACAAGGATCCGAGCCCACCGCAGAAGGGTCACGTATTCATTCATCAGGTGTCTGTTGGGCATCTTCTCTGTACCCTGCGCTCTGCTAGGGCCTGAGTTGACTAAGGAGGAAGTCGGGGGTCCTAGTAAGCAGAGTCAAATGTGCCTCACACAGAATGACAGTGCCACATGATGCACATCATGAGAGGTCTGGGTAAAGGGCCAGGAATCTCAGGGGAAGGAGGCCCTCATGCTGTACATGGTGGAGTGTGGTGGATGGGAAATGGCATCACAGAAGGGGTGACTGTCCAGCAGAACCTTTAAGAATGGGGAGCTCAGCCGACTGGAGACCAGTGGTCTACGCGCTGAGATGGGGAGGAGATTGAAGACACTGTTTGGTGTCCATCTGTCCATAGGCCCTCAGAACAGGACTTGAATGCAATAGCTAATCTGGCAGATGATTCCAGGAAACAGCGATAAGGAGATGGGGAATGCAACCAGCAATGGAAGAAACGGTGTTATCAAGACAGTAGCCACTGTGGGTAGTTGGAGCTCAATCCTTTTGGGCAGCTCTGGAATTCTGTGTAGTGTAAAGGAAGGTCTCAGAGTAATGTCAACGGAAGGCAAAGAAGCTGAGATGGAGGGAATTGTTTCCAGCAACGTGTCCTGCTTGCCCTGCCTAGGGTGCTCCCGCAGCCAAGGAAAAGCTACGGAAAGGGAGATGCAGGTGTTTGCAGCCACTGTGTATGGACAGGTAAATGTGGCCTGATGTGAGTGAGGCCCCCAGAGCATCTGCTAGAGGGGACCAAAGGCATACGAAAAGAGCATCATGAATTATGGACCATTTCAGCGAAGAGATGAAACTGTAAAGGAAAGTGGGAGTCAAATTGTATGCCTTGCTGGGAGGAGGGGGTGGATCTTTATTCCATAGGGGCTGGGAGTCACTGCGGGATCTGGGTAGCAGAGTGCTCTGACGGATGGGCCACATGCCCCATAGGCAGGAGACAGGTTGAATATGGGAAGGCAGAGTCACATAGACACCAGCCCTGCCAGCACATAGTTGGATGAATCTGCAGCATTTACGGGGATGTGAGGAAATTGTTCCGTTTTCTGTATTCCCAGGCAAAGCGGGGTCCTTATGCTATTGTAATGATTCGTGGTGCATGTCTATGCTTACACAACCAGACCCTCAGTCTGTGGGTTGTGATTTCATGCACCATCCTGAGCCCAACAGCTAGTGCAGGGTCTAGCACATGGCAGACTCAGAAAATATTTGATTGATGGGACAACTCGCTTGCTTTCTACTCACAGCTCTCCCCAGAGCTATTCACTGTGCTTGTAGCAGGATGGTCCTTGGTCCCAAAGGCGCCAGATTATCTCATGTGCGCAGTTTTGGAGTGGCCCGGAAAGGTGGTGAGGATGGGGTGCTCTGAAGTATCTTGGAACTCCTTCCCTATTAAGCCCCGAGCTGGTCACAGAAGATGCTTCCTTCTAATCTTTGCTGCTCCAGCAAGGCCTCGGTGGAACTTTGCCTAATTGTCACTTCCACAGGAGACATTTTGCCACAGTCCCAGTATCATCGCAGGAGGCTGGACTTTCCCTCTGGCTTTGGCCAACTAAGGGGTGTAGGCCCTGCTTTCTGCCCAGATCTGACAGCGGTTGCTTCTGGTTGCCAACCAGAGAAAGAGGCTATCATTGTCATTCAACAAGAGGATGGTTTTCTGAAGTGACTGTGTGACCTTTTCAGAAAATCCCCATGGAAAGGGGAAGTATCCTGATGGTAAACAAGAGGAAAATAGAAAGCATTCAGTAGCCAAACGAGTTTCTGGAATGGTGCTCCACACGCAGTGATTCTGACCCAGATCTTAAGGTAGAGGAGACTTAATAGGATCCCACCATCACAGAATTCATAAAGAACTTCTAGAGGTCACATTCAATCCATCTGCCTGCTGTAGGTACAACCAAACTGAATTCATTAAACCATTGTCCTTCAAAAGTTTTAGGAAAGGAGATTCTGGATCTTTTCCCATTAAGGATCCAAAACCCATTTTATGGGTAAGAAGCCCTTCCAAGAAGTAATAGAACCTATGACCTGAAAACTCATTTCATAGCTGAGGAAGCTGAAGCAGAGCCAGTATTAAAACATTGTCTCTTGACCCCCTAGTTTGGAAACTTCCTTCAGTCACTCATGGAGTATTCCTTGAGTGCCTACCATGAAGACCTCTACTTAGAACTGGGGAAACATAGCTCAAGACAGTTTCTGCACCCCAAGGATGGGGCTCATAATCCAGTAGAACAGAAATATTTGCATTTAATTAACTATAACTAAATGTCACCAAAGTTATAATAAAGGCATGTTCAAATGCATCTTGAAGTCTTACCATGGGTCTTTTTTGGTTTTTTGAAAAAAACAGGTTGCTAATATTTATAACAGATTGCACAAGCTTCTACTTCTACCTCCTGCTTCCAATCCTTGTGTCTATTAAGAAATGTATTCACTTAGGCACACATATAATGAGAATTGTGTAAATCTCTGAATTTTATTGTCAAAACAGAACACATATGTTCCCATTGCAAATTTGCAGTGTCAGGCTGTTATTTGTCTAAAGAGTTCAAAGGCACTGAGCCGAGGTCCATTTACCTCTCTATTGCCTACAACCTTAGAAACGTGGCCACTGTGCTTAAAAAAAAAAAAAAAATCTTGCTACTTGTCCAGATCTGTTGTAAAAAAAACCACAACGAAATACTTAATATGAATGGAGGAGTAATGTGGGTCACTGGCCCATGGGGCTGGTTGTCATTGCCAAAATAATTGGTTGAGGTTAGAATGTGATTTTATTTGAGCAATACTGTGTCAATGAGGCCCTGAAAGAAAGATGTTGGTACTCACCATTCTAAAAAGAAAAAATACACTAGTTTTACCAAAGTTAAGAATGGAGATACTACCAAGAAGATAGCTTTCTGAACAGTAAAACATGAGAGAGAAAATGCTGCTAGGTACAGACAGGTAAGCATGTTGAATTTCACAAACTCCACCATCGTTACTTTATATGACTCTTTTTTTTTTTAAAGATTTATTTATTTGACAGAGAGAGACATAGCGAGAGAGGGAACACAAGCAGGGGGAGTGGGAGAGGGAGAAGCAGGCTCCCCGCAGAGCAGGGAGCCCGATGCGGGACTCGATCCCAGGACCCTGGGATCATGACCTGAGCTGAAGGCAGTCGCTTAACCAACTGAGCCACCCAGGTGCCCATGACTCTTAATTCAAGAATTGAACTTGAGGGTGTGGGTCAGTGATGCACTGCAGTAAAAATCCACTTAGGTTCAATATCTCCTTCCACTCCCCTATTATGTAGTCAGTAATGACCTAGTTTCAACTGTCCGCCCCATAGCTGGATGCTGTGGAGCACCTGTTCCAATGGACTTGTAAGATGGACCACCCTCCTATCTGCAGATCTCCAACTCTCTCCACCAATCCCTGTTTCGATTGATGGCCACCTGAAACTAGAAACCTTGCAAATTGTTGCCTCCTCTTCTTCTCACCGCCACCCGCTCCCTTCTTCCTCACCACATTCAATGGGTCATCAAATTCTCTCAGTTCTATTTATTCAACGTATCAGGCAGGGTTCAACTGCAGTCAATAGAACTCACTCTCGCTGTTTTAAGCAGAAAGGGATTTCATACGTGGAATTCAGTGCTGACCCAATTGTTGGAAGTGTAGGCACTCAGCTGGACCTGGAGGTATGACTTCCACAGGAACACTGCAGAGCTGGCCTGCCAGGGCCGCTATTGTGTGTGCCACCATCAGGAAAGTGGGGAATCAGGAAACCACCACCACCGAGAGCTACCACTGCCATTTTGCAAAGGTGCCATGGTATGTTTGCTAGTTCCGTACCGGCAAAAAAAATAGGTGCCCTGTACCCTCTGCTCTAGCTACAAAGCCACAGCAGCAAAGGAGTCCAGGAAATACAGTTTTTCGCTTTCCAGCCTCTCAGTCCAGGACGGTGCATGGAAGGAGAGTGGGATGAGATAATCCACAGTATCTACCGCTAGGTAGATATCTCTTGAACAGCCATGGCCTTGTGGACCTTGTCATTGCTTACCGGAACCATTGCAATCTTCTCATTTCGAGTCTTTCTCTGCTTTCAAGTTGTCCCCCCTTCAATCCACGCTCTGTGTCGTACTTGAGTTTTCTTTCTAAAACACGCTGGTGATCATGTCCATTTCCTGCTCAAAAATCTTGTCACCCATACTAAAAGCCATTCTCCTTTCAAGTCTCTTAACCATCTGACCCCAACCCCCCTTGCCAGCTGCAAAATCCTGCCCCCTCTGTGCACCTCCAGGCTTCAGTCACACCAGATGCTAAATGCTTTCACCACCCCTCCCCCATCTTCCCGTCGTTCATGAAGTTCCCCTTCATGTTCTCATTTTTAATTCAAACGTTACCACCTCTAGGAAGTCGACCTTACCCTCCTCCTCCTCCACGCACACCGAATTAATGGGTTCTTCCTGGTTTTTTGCATCCACCTCTATTGCCCTCCTCCCTTTGTATTACGTATAGTTATATAGATATGTCTGCCTTTCTAATGTGAGGGAGTGGACCATGTTTCTATTTATCTGTGCATCTCCATTGCATGACTCTTGGTAGAGACTCAGTAAACTCTTGCTGAACAAGTCTAAGACTGCCACTAACTTCCTGGGCTTATACATGGTAAGGCCACTGGCTGGTTGCTTACCTGTCGCTCTGAAACCTTAGGTCCTTGAAGATAAGGACCATATCTTATTTATTTTTCTATATTCAGCTTGCTGCACAGAACCTGACACATAGGAGATACTTGATAAATATTTGTTAGCTAAAACAATGGATGGATGGTTGGATGAATAATCGTAACAACGCTTGCATGGGGCTTATAATGGTCTGGTGCTATTTCCAGTACCCCATTTATAGTAACATATGGGATCTTCCAAACACTCCTAATGAGGTGAGCACTGAGGAGGAGTGTTAAGGCCTTGGGTAGTCAAGTTGTTTGCTCACAGTTGCAAAGTTAGTAAGAAATAGGATTCAGACTCGGGCAGCTGGTTCCAGACAGTGTTCTTAATTGCTATGCTTATACCAGTGATGGGTCGGTGGATGAATGGATGGATCTACAAGGGGTCTTCTGAGCAGAGAAACAACAGAAACAAAGGTAAGAATATTCCCTTTAGTGGCACCTGGGTGGCTCAGTTGGCTAAGCGGTTAAGCGGCTGCCTTCAGCTCAGGTCATGATCTCAGGGTCCTGGGATCGAGCCCCACGTCGGGCTCCTTGCTCAGCAGAGAGCCTACTTTTCCCTCTCCCTCTGCCTGCTGTTCTGCCTACTTGTGCTCTCTGTCAAGTAAATAAATAAAATCTTAAAAAGAAAAGAATATTCCCTTTATTTCTACATGGTTTTTATGGTCAGTAAATTTAACTACATCTGCAATTAATTCTATCCTATGAAATACTCACCCCCTGTGCTATATGTCAAATTAAAACTTTAACCATGTTTTTGAAAACCCTACATCTCAGATTCTTGATGAGTTAAACCCCACCTCTCTTGACACACGCTTCTCCGTACTGATGATAACATTCAAATGTATCTCCACATTCCCTCATTCATTCAACACTTTTTGAGTGTCTACCACGTGCCAGACACCCCCACCTCTCTTGACACATGCTTCTCCGTACTGATGATAACATTCAAATGTATCTCCACATTCCCTCATTCATTCAACAAACACTTTTTGAGTGTCTACCACGTGCCAGACACCGTCTTTAAGCTGGCGCTACCACTCCCAGAATGCACACATATGTAAAATAATCGTAGACAAAGAATCTTTTGTGAGTCCATAGAGCATAATGGTGAGGATCACAGGCTTGGGGGCTACCCGCTCCGCCACTTTCTAGAGGGGGGATTTCAGCAGGATCACGTACCTATTCTGCATGTTGGTCTCTTCATACATGAAGTGGGTGTAACAACAGTCTCTATCTCATGGGGTTGTTGTGAGGATTAAATAGTTAAGACATGTAAAGTGCTTCACACAGTGCCTGGCAAATGTGCTAGTAAGCACTTAATAAATGTTGGTAGTTTTATGTTGACAATCATTTCTGGTTAAGTTATTGCTGAATGATTGAGCTTCTTATGTGAGGCTGTTTTCCATTATAAAATAAAAAGAGGTCTGGAGATCTCTGGTGGGGAATCAGTCTTAAAGGGATAGAAAGGAATTAACAGCCTCTGTTGCCATAACAAAACCATTTCTTGGTCTCGAGTGGGGCTTTAAGGGGCCTATAATTGATTTCAGTGTTCCTTCCATCTCAGCGGGCAGGTGGGGGCGGGAAAAGCCTTCAGTCTAAGCAGGCGGGCTCTGGCAGACCTATTTGTGCGGGAAGGACGGAGGTCAAGGGACTCCTTGTATTGAAGGCCTTTCTCAAAATGAAGGATTTGGCTTCTGAGATTAATGTGTGGAGTGAACCCCTGCTATACTTAATTCCCTTTTTTGTGAACTCAGTACATTTTTAAAATTCAGTGAGGGGCCCTCCTGTAGTGTGGCACGGAGACGGCAAACCCAGGTGCCCTTCTGACGGAGTCCTGGGGGAGGGGGCCCTCCCTCATCCTTTGACCCATGAGCTGATGACTGTGTTCTACACTTAGTGGCTGGGCCAAATCATTTGCATTCAAGTGTGCCCAGGAATAATATGCCTTCAATTTGCACACATTAGATCCAGTGTGGATTTCATATAAAAATTAGAAAATAAGAGATTAAACCAAAATTCTCCTATGGGTAGCCGGTGGCCACCGTATGAAGGAAGGAGAGGCTGTGGAAACTGTGGTTTCTCTGGGTCTCTCTGGGTCAAGTTGCATGTTCTAGGTCAATATAGGTTTATTTTCGGCTGGGAACAGTAGCAGCAGCCTCAACAGAAAGTTTGGGTTCAGGTCAGTGATTGTATCCCATCCGACAATAATTTTTCTGTTTCAGGTAAAATTAGGGAAAATGAGGGAAACAGGTAGAAAGTAAAACCATTGAAAAGGTATTACCCTTTTTCATACTGTAAAAGGGTACCTAAAAGGTCAGCTCTTATAAGAAATAGATAATAGAAGCTCCCCTCTCCCAAAAGTCAATTGCTTACTATGACCTCACCACGGTCACAAGGAATTGGTTTATGAAGAAATAATAATAGCAAGAACAGTTAACAGCGATCACTACATGCCAGGGATTATTCTCAGCTGTTTACATTTATTTATTGAATGCATCATTTAGGCCTCACCTGTATTGTTTGAGTACGTAGTCTTTGGTCTTTAAGAAACACATATCGGATGCCTGGGTGGCTCAGTCAGTTAAGCGTCTGCCTTCAGCTCCTGTCATGATCCCAGCGTCCTGGGAGCGAGTCCTCTATCAGGCTCCCTGCTCAGTGGGGAGCCTGCTTCTCCCTCTGCCTGCAGCTCCCCCTGCTTGTGCTCTCTCTCTGACAAAGAAATAAAATCTTAAAAAAAAAAGAAAAGAAACATATTGAGGGGCACCTGGGTGGCTCAGTCAGTTAAGTTTATTGTCACAATTCTAGTAGTAGGGAAGAGTAAAAAGCAGTAAAAAAAACCTAACTGCTACTTACTAGCAACTTGAAACAACTGTTAAGAACCTCAGTTTCCTCGTCTGAGCAATAGGACAATGCAAATGGTTTGTGCTTTTCTCATGCTTACCTCACACAGTCGTGATGGTCAAAGATGATATGTCATTGGAGATGCTATGGAGATGAGTGGTTATTATTATTATTTTTAAAGATTTTATTTATTTATTTATTAGAGAGTGAGCGAGAGAGAAACAGCATGAGAGAGGAGAGGGTCAGAGGGAGAAGCAGGCTCCCCGCTGAGCCAGGAGCCCGATGCGGGACTCGATCCCAGGACCCCGGGATCATGACCTGAGCCGAAGGCAGTCGCCCAACCAACTGAGCCACCCAGGCGCCCGAGATGAGGGGTTATTATTACACCTTCAGTTTGCCTCTGTCGATGAGAGCGTCTTGGAAAAGTGTTATTTGATCTGAGACTTAAACATGGGCAGAAAGATTCTTTGTGAGCCGTGGAGTAGGCTTTTTCCAGGTACAAAAGGAAATACCATTTTTTGAGTTACCGACATGTGCCAGGAACTGTGCTAAGATTTCACCTCTCATTTAACTCTTAAAGAAATCTAGGGAGGTAGGTGCTGTTACTTTATAAATGAAGACACTGTGAAGCTCAGAGCAGTTAAGCAATTTGCCCAGCATCACACAGCTGGGATAAAACTGAGACTCAAACTCAAATCTGTGCGAAACCAAGCTGTATGCTGTTTGCATTCAGTCTAGCACATTGCATTATGGGCCCAACGGAAAGAAGGAAGCAAAAAGCAAAACGCAGGGGTCTGCAAACCTAAAATGCCCCAGGATCATGGGATTTGCCTGAGAATTAAAATAATAAAAACAGGCATGAAGGCTCAGCCACAAAGAAGAAATGATGTTGGCTGACATTTCTTTTGTTACAGCCTGCTGCTTAACAAGTCAGTTTTATTTTCACATATTCCTGGGGAGGACAGTGGAAAGTATTTAGGAACAAATAGGTGGCAGTGGGCAAAACTGAGAAAGAAGTGCCAGGTAACATTTGAGACTTCCTTCCAGGGACTTGTGCCCCCGTCAAGGGCCATCTTCTCTGACTGCCGCCCAGTTCACTGACCTCCACACTTTCACACTCACTGTCTGATTCCTGGTCATTATTCCCCAGGCTTTGGCCCAGGGCTTCCTATGGAAAATCCTGTCCTCAAGTGGAAAAATCAGTAAGCCTGAGAACGTTCTCTCTTGACTCCTTTAACTCAAAGCATCCCCGGCAGTGAAAGGTTCTTGAGACCACCATCCAGATACTTCTGAAAAAGAAAAGAAAAACCCAGGCTAATGTTGCCTGAAGTCTGTACGTTGCCTTAAGGGTGCAGAGTCCTTGTTCACACTGGGCAGTGTGAACCCTTCGGTGTGGTACGAGAACCTCGGAGTATCCTCACTGCCGGCTCTGGCTAGTTCATTCTCACCTGCACTGACGAGGAGGGAACCCAGAAAAATGTTTAATGGATCTGAGGTAAATCTTGCCCCATCAGAGAAGATAAAAAACCCAAAGGGATCTAAAATGTTGCAGAGCTCTCTGCTGGTTTTAAGGAATCATTTTTCCTAAAGGTGGCAAATGTTTTAGATTTAACTAGAACTGGGGAACTAGTCCTGGTCTCACTACGCAGTAAAGCCTTGAACTAATGGACCTGAGTGTCTTCATCTGTAAAACGTGGGTAAAGTAGCTCACAGGATTGATTTGTAAGATCAGATAAGATGAAGTGGGGGGGGGGAAGTGCTTGGTAAAGCACAAAGGGCCTCATTAATGTAAAAGGGATGGCGATTTCTTTCTTTCAAGGTGGAGGAAAAAGGGTGTCCTGTCAGCGCTGATCCCATTTTTTAGCCTTCAATAATCCCTTTTTAATATTTATGAGGAGTTTAAAAATCATTTCCCCCTATATCACACTGTTTTTCAAATGGCAAAGACCATTGTCTGGCCTGAGTCAGCTTCTAACTGAAAAGGATAAGTAACTTTCCTAGGGTCAGGCAGCAAGCAAATCGAGTGCCTAAATTCAAATTAGAATGAAGTGCCCATCTAAGGTTGATTGCTGGTCCTGAGTTTCGGATTCCTGAACTTCATGGAATGCACAGGCCAATTTATCTCCATGTATTTTGTCAATCTTGCAACTTTTAAGTAAGATGAAAATGAGTTGGACACACCTTTACAGGAACTTTACTTTTCATTGTATTCGAGACTGTCTACAATGTAGACGGTGAGCAAAAATCTCATCATTGGAATCTTCCAGAAACTGAGCAAAAGTCTCATCCTTGGAATCTTCCCGAAGCTGGGAGAAGGTCCAAAAACCCTTGCTCACGGCCTTACAGCTAATGAGCAGGAATACTAGGTCTAGAGTCCACTTCTAACTCTGATCATGCCCTGTGCTCTTCAGAGAAAAGCCAGAGTACAAATACAAATAATAATGATAATAATAATAATGGAGGTTAACTATGTGCCAGGCACTGTTCTAAGCTCTTCCTATGTACTCACTCATTTAACCAGCAGAAAAACAGTTTTGGACTAGTCCTTCACTAAAATAGCCCAGTGAGAAACAGTACTTTTTTTTTTTTTCTCAGTTGGTGACACTGCAACCCGAAATCACAACTCCGTTTTAGGTTCCTGGTGGTGCCTGCTTCCTCTTCTAGTTTGTTTAGTCACAGAATTCGATTCCTGTTGGCCGGTTACGCGCCTACAAACAGGCTTAGCGCTCTATTGAAATGCGTGAGGCTCCTTAACTCTTGTATAAACAGGTAACGCGAAGGGGTGGGGCACGGATTGCGGGTTTCTTTGGGATGGGGCTGGGGTGGGGGTTAGAGCCAAGTCCCCAGAGATCAGGCAAGGTTAAGGGAGGGCTCGGCGGCTGTTTTTAAAGGCAGTGTTTTTTGTTCCCTTTCTAGAAACAGCTGTAACTTTAGGTCAGGGCGCATTAAAATGAGCCACTTCTGAACGAGCAGCGCCCAGGCCCCAGGCCCCAGGCCCCGCTGCGAAGGCCCCGGCAAAGGTCAGGGTTTCGGCCGCGTGACGTTCCTTCCTGCGCCCGTGCGAGCGCTGCTGTGCCTCAGGTAAGGACACTCTGGGAGGCCCCCCCCCCCTGCCTTCGGGCCCGCCGCGGGGCTGGCTGTGACATTACCTGGTTAAACGGCTCGTGTACCGGGCGGGGGGGTGGGGGGACGGACGGGGAAGAACAGGGTTGGGGGGGGTACCGATCTGCTCGTGATTCAACAGCAGGTTCCTTATTCCTCAAACATGGTTCTGCTTCGTTTCTCTGAACAGCCCAAAGGGGGCCAGACGTCTGAGGGCAGATGTCCTCAGGCGCAGCAGGTGCCACTTCTGGGGCCGTTTCTGGATGTCAGAAATGGATGTGACTTTTGGAGCGGGGAGAGAAGCCTGTCTGGTGAAGTCCCCAAATCTCTCCCATCCGGGCAGATTTTTTTTTTCCCCCCTTAACCTTCAAAGGTATCTGAGCTCCTAAAACAACAGGAATGTTGCACTGGCCTTTAGCCAGCGGAGGCTCAGCGAGCAGGATAAAATTTCAGTGCAGATTTACGGGAAGTTGCCGGTGTTGGGAGTAAAAATCTGGTTTGGTGAGTTTAAGGGAAGGGAGTAGACGAGAGACAACCTTGCTACTGTGAGGCGAATGGCCTCGGCTGGGGGAGGGCGGCGGGAGGAGGGAGGAGGGAGGAGGGGAACAGGGAAGAGCTCGCAGACCAGACCCGGAGCGCTCCCCGTGCGCGGTGCCCGACGCAGCCGGGCTCCCGGGGCCAACTCGTCTCCCCCCCCGGGCTGCGGACCCCGCGCCGCTCGGCCAGTGGAATCGCCGCGCTTTCAAGTTCTCGCTCCCGCCAGGAATTTAGCCCCCGAGAGCTGCCTTCTGGTTATCGCTCCTGCTTCCCACTTTGGAATGTGCAGTTTGGGACAGTGAGAAGCCGGGGCTTGGGGAGTTGTCCTCGTGGAGAGTTGCTCTCCGCAGGTTTCCAAGGTTAAGACATTCTGACAAACTGGAATTCCCGGGGCCTGGGAGTTAAGCCTAAAACGATCTGTTGCTTTAAGCGGCGCGGTGGGGAGTAGCTGGACACTCCTTATTTTGATTTTACATTAAAAAGAGGGAGGCGGAGAAGATGTTGTAGGTTACTTCCTAGCCGTGTAAATTGCTACCGGGCTGTGAGTGGTGTTAATTTCTGAAGTGGGCGACTCCAGATACATAACAAAGGTAAGGTGGTTTTTGGCAGTCCTTCTAACTACCTTCCCTTAATCTTACATCTGGGTCGCAGTTTTGAATTTTTTTTTTTTTTTTCTTTTTCTCTCTTCAGCCCTGATCTCCCTCATTGTAACGCTCTCCTTGCAACTCTGGTATGTTTCGTGGGAAAGAGATGGTTTATAAAAAGATTTTAAAAGCGTCAGCTTCTGGAAAAGCAGAAAATCATATACAGTCAGCCCCATCATGTTTCCTCTGGTGATGAAACCTTTTCCATACAAGAAACAGATTTTTTTTTTCACCCTTGAAAACACATGACTGGGCCATGCAGAGGCACAGGTGACTTTTAGAATCAGGTTCTTAAAGTGAGATTGAGGAAATTTCGTGACAGGCATCTAGCGCATTTAAGTGTGAAGGTGGGGGGAATGAGGAGGAATGTCTTGCTGCAGTAATTTACCTCCAAAGGTAACACTGAGCAGAGGAGGCTTAGTTGTTTAAAGTTACAAATTCAGTCTGCATAAAAGTGTAGGGCTGATGAATTATGACAGCCGACAAACCACCAGTCACCGGATATTGAAGAAATCAGTTAAAATAAATGATGTGGAACTTTTCAAATAAATGATTCACTTTTTTAATTAGGTAAAAGTTCATCTGCTCCTGGATACTGCCCCAAGACATTTGGGGATGTGACTTCTTTCTTGAGGCTTATCAAAGTGATGGAAAGATAGCGTCCTCAAGGTATTTACTTAAAGGCCATACTGGTTTTTATGAAAAATCAAGCAATTTTTTTTTCTAATGGCATCTGAATGACTCATTTGTCTTTAGCAGGAATGCAGATTAGAAATGTGTTCTTTATTTCACTTAGCAAAAAAAACCCCAAAAACTGTTCTTTAAAAGTTTTAATGCTGGACTCATACACATTTTTCAGGGGAGAGAAAGCCAAGGGTTGACAACCCAAACATGAAGAAGTTTTAAGCACAACTGCACTTAGACCAAGAGCGTTTGAGAACTGCAGGTGCCGGTTCGATTCTAACAGGTGAAAGGTTGTCAGTGGGGATGAGAGACGACGGGATAGCACTTTGTGGGAGTTTGTGTTGCTGTTAATTTAAACAGCGATCTTGGTCAGATTGATGGTCTGAAATCTTGGAGGGAAACAAAACCAACTCAGTCTGAGAGGAAAAAAGGAGGAGGAAGAGAAAGAAATGGGTTTTGTATCCTTTCTCGTCCACCTTACCCTTCGTTCACCCTGGTCTGATAGGGAGACCGTTGGCCTCTTTGTCTTAATAACTGCATACGGGAGAATGAGGAATCAGAAATTTCACCAAAGCCTAGCTTCATTATTAACGTTCAAGATTTGTTAAATGAGGAAATAAGCTGTCGACAACAAAGCTGCCAGCCTCACTGTCATGCTTCTTTACCTGACTAGGCTACTCATAAATTCATGTGTTCAAGAGTCTTTTTGAGCGTATGTGGAAAATGAATCAAATTTTGAAGATACTTTAGCTTCCTCTTGGTTCGTGAGTTTTCTGACGCTTGTAGGATTGAAAATCTGGCATCATTATACTCCAGTCTCTATAGTTTTAATAGTCGACATATTTGTTTTTGATTCCCTGTTGCGCTGCTGTGGGCTAAATTTTGAAAGGATTGTGACCAAAACAGTTGGTGACAAAGATAGACTCAAGATAGAAAGCAGGGAAACTGCTTCTGGACACGTGTCCTATATACTTGCTCTAACTAGTGTTTAATAAGACTACTCACATTTTTTTTTCCCTCACATGATAAGAACATTCAGTGTAGACTGTTGTCTTTGGTTTATTAGTAATGGAACCTGTTCTAGGTAATTTAAACGAAGATTAGAAGGTTAAAGTAGATGAAATTATTACTATTTTTTTTACAAAATGCGTTTGCTTTCCAAATTCTACTCCTGATCTGAAGATTTGATAAGATCAGGAGTCCCAAATGATTGAGCTTTGACTGCGCTAGGAAAGTGTTTGCCTATTTCAGACAGGATTCCACCTCACATTTCCAGTCCCTTCCGATTTTTCAGGAACAGGCAGAGGACTAGGTGTAGGGGTGCTGGTAGGAGGAGAGGGATCCCAAAATTGGACACGAGGTTCAAGTGAAACTGTGAGTACGTTTTCCCAGAGGATGCATAAGCCTAGAAAAAATGTACTCTGAAGAGGGCTTAAGTTTGGGATTCATAAGATTTAGAAAAAGGATGTATTTTGCCTAAATCTAGAATTTGTGTGCCAAACATTTAAGTTACAATGAAGACGTGAATGCAGCTTAAAAAGTGGTTGGCAGAATGGTTCCAAGTTAAAGGTTATTGGAACGTTTCAACCGCTGGCCTGATGAAGAGATATATTTTTCCCCTTGGGAGCATCTGTGTCTTACGATGGTGTCGACTTTCTGGTTCAGGGTTGTAAGAGGTACGTGTTAGTCAAACAACCACCTGCTCGGAGTAATTGCTTCAAAGAACAAATGGAAAAAGGACTTTCAAGAAGGGCAATGCAGGAATGACTTGAGTTGTGAGGTAGGAGGCCTTCCGATTCTCCAGAAAAGAACTGTCGTGGGAATGACAATAAGTAATTGTTCAGTTGCCACCTCAGGTTGCTGGAAACCTCTCAGGCTAGAGGGATTGAGGGGGAAATGGCACCTTGCCACTTTTTGCGTGTGGTCTGAATCGTCTTGTCAGGAAAGCTCTCCTGAGGTGGTCTGCACTGGATTTCTGATGGTTTCTTCTCTCGTCGTTGCTTCTCCTTCATTTCTGTCAGCATCTGTATGGGGGAGAGGAGACAGAGGGACAAGGTATTCTCTTCCCTAGCAGTCGCGTGCCCCTTCTTTTTAGGACCTTTTATATTTTGTCCTGAAAAAGGGGTGAGGGAGGAATTTTCCAGTAAGAGTAGAAGGGGAGAGAGTGTCTGGGGGATCACGTGGCTGAGAAACAGGTGAGTTCCAAATACTGTTAGTAATGTGGAATGCACTGGAAAGCTCCCGTGGAGATTTATTAATGCCCTCAAATTGTGGCGGGTGAACTGGCACCTGCAGGATTTAGAGGCTCACCCCCCCCCTTTTGTAATTCAGATGCTCCTGGTACAGTGCACTAGATGGGCTAATTTGAACGGGTTCAAGGTATCATCCCTTGGTAGGACCATAAGGAAACTGATTACAAAAGGCGGACTCTCAACGGCGTTACTGCCTTTCACTCTGCCTTTTCTCTACTTTCTGCCATGGTTTAAGGACACCTGGAAAAAAAAAAATCCCAGCTCAGTGTGTGTGGCTTCTGTGTATGATACGAGCATTCGGTTTCGTGGTTGTGAATATTCCGTTGTCGTCACGGGAACTTCATTAGTGAAAAAATGATTTGTAGGTATGTTTAGATGTATCTTTGTACAATATAAAACATAAGTAAACTGATACTCTACCAGAATTGACAGTAGTTTATGGTTGCTCTTTGGATAAACCCTAGCATGTTTTAAGAGTAGAGTCACTTTAGAAATCAGAAGTATAATCTCTACCTTTCTGAAGGCCATTTAAGAGAGATGACATCAGGAGAGGACAAAGGGCTGGTGCAACCCTGAAAACCCTTTGTGATTTGGGACAATGTCAGTCCTTTGGTCTCAGCAGATTCCTGGTAGGGCAAAATATATATTTTATTTATAAGTTATATGTATTCACATTAATCAAGAAAACCATCTCCAGTCTCCTCAAATAAAGCTATTTGTCTTTGAGGATACTGTACTTTTGTGGTTCTTAGGAACATGATGGCCCAGTACTAGGACCATGGTAGGTACCCAGTGTGTATGTGTTGAATGAAAGGGGAGTTGCTGATGGTTCTAGCTTCCTGATTGTGCTTTGCTTTGGCTAATAGTTTTGCTCCTCTTTGTCCACCAACTGGGGAGAAAGACTGCGTGATCCCAGAAACTATGGATAATTGGATAATCCATACGTGGGTGAGCAAGAGTTAACTATATGTGCCCATGAACGGTGGTTGGGGTACAATGAGTGTGGGGCATTGTGCACCAAAACAGGAACAGGATGCCTCTCTACCTGACCAAGGAAATGCCAGCCTGTAAAAATTAGAATAAAAATATTTACCTTTCGGAGCACTGAGACCCGGCTCAATCATTTTTGTAAAGCATTTCACATCATGCCAAAAGAAAAAAAAAATTTAATAAAATGAAGATTTTTTTTTTTTCAGGTGCTTCTTCTCTGAGATCAATTTGATTGCCATTCTGAAAATGTTTATTTGAGCCTTTCACGCTCAGGTCAAATATTCATGTTTCTAAAAGTAGGGATCCACGTGCGTGATGATAGCACTGTGGCTGTTGAAAAGATGGCTTAACTAATATTTCTTTCTGTTTATTGTCATTTATTTTTAAAAATAATAACAGGGTCCTTGGTACACCAAGTTCTTGCGAAGATTAGGTGCATCTTCTCAGTAGGCTTCCCAAGACAAAGTTGCCTTTGTGTAATTTAACTGGGACGATTTGGTGGCACAGGAAACTCAATGAGGTGCTTCAACTTATTATTAACAGAAAATCCAATGGCCTGATGTGTGTGTGTGTGTGTGTGTGTGTGTGTGTGTGTGTACGTACTCTACCCGCTGATATCTATGATATATTTCTCCATGCAGATGATCTCATTATTGTAGACTTTCCCAGGGAGGAATGTGGTGGTTGGGAATTTTCCTTGGAGTTACAGTTAGATTCTAGAAGACAAAAGCTGCAGCATGCTGACACAGAGGAGAGCTCACCTCTGCAGACTAGTTTGTTCTCAGGGTAATCAGCAAAATTCGGTCACACGGGGAAAGAAAGAAGAGGTGGCTAGCCAGAGTGAAAACAACAGTTTGGGGAAAAGGGATAACAGTTGCACAAAATTCAAACTCATTGGCAGAGTGGCTCAAGAGTATGAACTGCCTTGATTCACATCCTGGCCGTGCCATTTAGGAGCCAGGGGACTTGAGGCGGTTACCTAAAAACAAAACAAAAACAAAACCAGAAAAACTCTCTCCATGACTCAGTTTTCCCAGCTGTAAAATGCCCACCTGACCGGGCTGTTAACAAGGAATAACTAGATTACTGTGCGAGCAGAGATTGGCATGGCGCTGGGCATGAAGTCAGTATAATGTGGCACATCGTCAACGTGATGGGCACATGTACCATGTTTTGATGTATTTCTGTGTTTGAGTTCTTACCTCACCACCCTCCTTCATATATAAGAGTTTTCTTTCACGACCTCTTCTGCCGGTTGGAATCCAGGACTCTCTTCTTCTTCTTTTTTTTTTTTTTTTTTAAAGATTTTATTTATTTATTTGAGAGAGAGAGAATGAGAGACAGAGAGCACGAGAGGGAAGAGGGCAGAGGGAGAAGCAGACTCCCTGCTGAGCAAGGAGCCCGATGTGGGACTCGATCCTGGGACTCCAGGATCATGACCTGAGCCGAAGGCAGTCGCTTAACCAACTGAGCCACCCAGGCGCCCCCAGGACTCTCTTCTTAACCTCACAGTTTGGCTTTGACCAAGTGGCCATTGCCATTGAACACAGGCACTATTTTGCTGAGTTACTTTTGGTTTTTGTATCTTAGTTGTATGGAGAAAAATGTTACTTGGAATCAGCAGGGTACACTCTTTTTCTCTCTCTAGGTAAACAAAAGATGTTGATTAGAAACAAAAGGAATAATAACTGTTATATCTGTTGGTGAGACACCGCCAAGTGTCCTGCTGAAGACTGAGTATAGATTGTCAGAAATGGTGGGGCGGCTGGCTGGCTCCGTCGGTAGAGCATACGACCCTCGATCTTGGGGTTGGAGGTTCAAGTCCCCATATTGGGTGTACAGGTGACTTAAAAAAATTAAACCTCTAAAAAAAATTTCCAGAAAGGGCTAACGCAAAATAGAAATATTCTGTGAAAAGAACCCTAAATACGTCAAACTTAAATAGTTCCTATTATGACTTTTGTTGGTTAGTATTAGCTAGTCATAATCATAATGTATAATATATGGACCTGTCTTAGAACTGCCACAGTGCCTTATCTGTGTATTTCTCATGGCATTTTATATCACTTCTTACTTTTGTACATTCACTGTTTTCCCTACCGAACACAAACTAAGTTCTTTGGAGATAGGATTTGTATCTGAATAATATTTATATTCCTCACTGTCTCTAGTTTATAGTTGAGTGCCTGATAAATAAGAATTTCTTAGCCCAGGAACGCCGGGTGGCTCAGTCGGTTAAGCACCTGCCTTGGGCTCAGGTCATGATCCCAGGGTCCTGGGTTCGAGCCTGGCATCGGGCTCCCAGCTTGGTGGGGAGCCTGCTTCTCCCCGCTCCCTTTGCTTCCTGCTCCCCCTGGTTGTGCTTTCTCTCTCTCTGTCTCTCTGACAAATACAGTCTTAAAAAAAAAAAAAAAAGAATATCTTAGCTCAGATACATTGCCATCTAAAATCATGGCATTTTGCATTCCATGGGTATGTATACTTTTTTTTTCTTCTTTAAGTAAGCTCTATCCCCAATGTGGGGCTTGAACTCAGGACCCTGAGATCAAGGGTTACATGCTCTACGGACCGAGCCAGCCAGGCACCCTGATTACACATTTTTATTTGCATGACTTCTTTTTTTCCCACAAGCATTTTACCCCAAACTGCTAAATAGAGGAAATATGATGGAGCTGCAGCGAACTCAGGCAGGGCTGAGCCAGAACAGAAGCCCTATCCACAGTCCAGCCTCTGAAAGCAGGGCAGGGTGGGGGAGGCCAGGGGTAGAGAGGGGGTGAAATTTTATGGTGTACCCATTGCATTGTCTAAAAGTTTATTCCTCTTTTTTCTGCTCTTTAATATCCTTTAAAAAGCTCAGACCTGTTACTAGGTAACTATGAGAAGGTGAAGAAATGCATTTTCTCAAGATTAGGAGGATTTATTGGATAATTTATTAACAAAAAGAACATTTTCCCAAAATTAGGGGACATGAACAGAGAGATCCAAGAGAGGAAATAATGTCAGGTGAACACACAGATCGGTGAGCCACAGTGGTGTGGTTTTGTCCATGGGCTCGCGCTGTACTCTTGGCCAAGGAAAAGTGCTGAGGAAGGAGCACAGATGATCAAGAAGTGTTGAGAGAATTGCTTCTGGTGAAATCCTATTTGCAGAGCAAAGGGAATCCAGTAACAAGTTAGCTCTTCCCACTTGGTGCAAACAATAGTTTGGCTCAGGCACCTCCTCTGCTCTTTGCCCTTCATTGTGGGTTCCAGGATCCACCTCAGATTATATGTAGATTTGCCAGTGAGTAAACAGAACCTATCAGCTTGGATTTGTGCTCTGTCTTTGCAATTGCTTTGCTGTCCGCAGAGACAGCACTCCCAGCCTGGGAAGGCGGGGATCTTGGAATATCCTCCCAGCACCCTTCCCAGAGTGGAACCTAGGAGGAGTCACTCCCCAGTAGTATCTGTAGGAGGCACACAGCCCCTGAAATTAGTGGTAACACCCATGTTCTCACACGTCCTGGTAATTTGTCTTGGGTCTTGCCCTTTCTCCACTGACTAGAGATAGTCCATGAACTAGTCACTGGAACTGCAGAAACTGCTTTTCTGTTCTCCTTGCTTTCGCCTTTGCCCTAACCCCTCACTGTTTTTGACACGGTGTCTAGAAGGATTATATATATATTTTTTAAGATTTTATTTATTTAAGAGAGAGCGAGAGCGTGCATGCCCGTGAGTGCAGGGGAGGGAGAGAGGGAGAGAGAGAATCTCAAGTAGACTCTGTGCTGAGTGCAGATCCCACTGCAGGACTCGATCTCACGACCCTGAGATCATGACCAAAATCAAGAGATGGTGCTTAACTGACCAAGCCACCCAGGCGCCCCTAGAAGGATTATTTTATTTTATTCTTACTATTTTTTAAGATTTTATTTATTAGAGAGTGTGAGAGAGCGAGATCACGAGCAGGGGGATGGGGTGGAGGGAGAAGCAGACAACCTGCTGAGCAGAGAGCACGATGCGGGACTCCAGCCCAGGGCCCTGAGATCATGCCCTGAGCCGAATTAACTGATTGAGCCACCCAGGCGCCCTAGAAGGGTTATTTTAAAACAGAAGTCAGATCATGTCAGTCCCCTGCTGAGATGCCTCTCTCTGTCACACTTAAAGCCAGTGAGGCATTATATTTCTAGTCCCATTACCTCTTTAACTTCACCTCCTTTCACTCATTCCCTTACTCACTCTGCTGTAGCCACTGTTTCATGCCTCAGGGCTTTTGCAGGAGCTGTTCCCTCTTTTTGAACCATTTTCCCCAAATACCTGCATGGCTCACTTTTTCACCTCTTTCAAGTCTTTGTTCTTCCTCCCTTTATCGAAAGCAGTACTTCCTCCTTCCTGTTGGCACTCTCTATCTTCCTACCCTGCTCTGTTTTTCTTTTTGGTACTTCTTAGCATGCTGTATAATGATGTAGTTCATTGTCTCTTCCCACTAGAGTGTCTGCTTCATTTATTGATGTATCCCAAGTACCTTAGGGTGGAGTCTGCCACAGAGTAGGTACTCAGTAAATATTTGTTGAATAAATGAATAAAACAGGCTTTTGCACAGCACAAGTATGATTGAAAGTGTAGTATAATTTGAGTGTCCTACTCAAAATACAACCACAAACACATCTTTCTGAATAAGCATGATTTTTCTCCCAGACCTCCCCTGTGAAGCTGCCATATTTTCTCTGGTTTCTTTATTTTCTGTGCCACCAGGAGCCCTTGATGGAGGCCGATGACTAAGTAAAGAGCAAGGCAGGGCTGAGTGTCGGGGATGGCGCAATCATTTCAGCACTGTGCTGTTTCCATATCAAAGCCTCGTCTTTGGCAGTCTTTTTGTGATTTCCATCTAATTCTTACAGCCCTGATTTGAACCAGTCTCGTGAATTGCATGCCCTACAGATAATTACACTTGTCTAACTCATGTTCCTATACAGTTTACTACTTTTTCTATTGTCATTTAATTATAATTAATGATTGTTCTGGAAGTAACTGTCAAGTGTTTTTTGTTTTTTTTAAACTCTTTGGACCTTTGAGATTTTGCCAAATGCCTATTGCTGTTACAGTACTCCATCTCAATTTTTCTTGATTGTAGAGCTCACTGAGGTATTTGGCCTTGACATGGCATGTGACAAGAGTGGAAGTGCCATTGTCTGTGTCTTTAATATTTCCCCATCACGTTTGCGCACAACCTCCGTCTTACCTTTTACTGAGTGGCATAACAACTCTCTGATCTGTTGTACTTGAGCTCTGGCCTCATTGTCTCCCTTTGCACGGTGACCTTGGTTTGGCAAAACTACATTTCGTGGTCCTTGGTGGCATGCTTCTCTGTGTGTCCACCTGTCTTTTTTTAGAGCTGTAACACGGCACTGGAAGGAGCTTCTCCAATGGCTGGTAGAATCCTGTGGCTCCTAAGCTTGGAAACACTAGAACTGGTCTTTAAGGTGGGTATATACTCCATCAGCAAGGTTCTTTGCATTAAAAACAAACAAACAAAAAACAGGCAATAGTACATAAATTCTGCTGAAGGTACATGAAGATCCTGGATTTAGTTACTTCTGACTTGTGTTGATTGTGGCTTGTGGCCGAGTTAGAATTATTTGGATTTTTTTCACTTCCAAGTTGATTTGAAAGCTATCATCACAACTGATAGTCACTGGAAAGTTTGCTGGGGAATTAAACTAAATATTACCTAATAAACAGCTAATAATAATGAAAGTACTTCCTGCAAATCATTTTATTACTTACTCTATGACAGAATGGGACATTAAAAATGAATAGCACATAAATGTTAAATTAGACTTATCTTTAATGATATACTATGTAGACAACGCTGATGTCATTATTTATGAGTTAGAAAAATGTATCAAAATACTGACCCAGTCAATAGGTACACTTGAAGAAAAAGATGAATATGAACTAAACTGGTTTAAGCCAGACATCGAAAGAGCTATTTTTCTTAGGTAGACACAGACTCGGCTGTTATTTATCAGGTCGCTGCTGTGTGCCAGTCACTGGGTACCACGTATGCAGGGGAGGAATAAAGTTCTCTGCCTCATGGGGGGCTTTCTTTGGGTGTGGACATGGGATTCAGTACTACGAAGGAACCACTGGGAACTAGATGATAGTCGGTGGGACTCTCCTAGCTGGGTGGTCCAAGAAGGCTCCTCCAGGGAGGTGGATGCTGAAGGTATCTGATGGATAGGAGGATCCTTGGATGGATTTATGCAGGTCCTAAGGCTGGAAAAAGCTCGACATGTTGGGGGTCATAAAAGGCTGATGTTGCTGCAGTGCTGGAGTGAAGGGCAGAGGGCTGAGGTAGGGTTTGGGGGTTACTGAGACCTAGAGTATGTAGGCTTTTCAAGACCAGGGGAAAGAGTTTGCATTTTGTTTCTCTTGAGCCTAATGGAAAGCCATGAAAGGGGGTTTGCTAGTGAAAATCTAAGTGACTGCTGGGTGAAGACTGGGTTGGAGGGAGGTTGTCCCAGCAGACGAGGCAAGAAAGGCTGGCAATAGAGATGGAGAGAAGTGGGTTGACTGCATGAGATTCTTCTGTGTCTCCTCCTGCCTTTTTTACAGTGTCTGTTCAGCAATGGCAGGAGTTTCACCAGCTGGAGGACATAGCAAGATCTGGTGATGGCCTGGATGTAGGGGTGAGGGAGGGAATGAGGATTCTGGCTTGAGTTACTGGGTGCTGGGGGGGAGACTGAAGGAGAGCAAGTTTTAAGGGGGGCAGAGGGAGTCAAGCACTCTGGTTTGGGCATGTTTACTGAGATGCCTGTTAAACTTGCCAGGGAGATGTTTAGTTTCCCTTTGTATCCAGCGCCATCGGCAAAACAGGAGGCACCTCTTCTAGCTCTTTTGTATTTTAGTATTTCTCTCTTTCTCACTATGGCCAGATTTGCAAATACAGGTTAGGTACGTGACCTTCATTTATATATCTCAAATGACAAAATAATATTCTAACACTAAGTATCTACTGTGAATGGGAAACTGATGGTGGTGTTTGTTCGTGGGTTAACGTTAAAAAATCTTGGGACTCGGGGGGAGGATGGGTTAGCCTGGTGATGGGTATTAAAGAGGGCACGTTCTGCATGGAGCACTGGGTGTTATGCACAAACAATGAATCATGGAACACTACATCTAAAACTAATGATGTAATGTATGGGGATTAACATAACAATAAAAAATTAAAAAAAAAAAAATCTTGGGACTCCTGGCTGGCTCAGTGGGTAGAGCAGGCGACTCTTGATCTCAGGGATGTGAGTTCGGGCCCCATGTTGGGTGTAGAGATTACTTTAAAAATCTTAAAAAAAAATTTAAAAATCTTAAGTATAGTTTCAGCCATCAAAGATCTCATTCAGATTAATCCTGTTTATATTTAATATTTCAATATTGAATGTTTGACATTTGCATTATACACTTAACATGTTAACGTATGATAAATATATATGCCAAGATAATTGAATATTTAATATAGAAAACTTCTTTAATTCACATTATGTCCCCATCATTATGAAATAACATTTAATATTGAAAACTAAGTGTAAATCATGCATGAACAAAGATTCATCCCATATTACAAAAGATAAAAATATTACAGGATGAAACTGGATTTCCTTGTGAGTTACGATCACTTACGGGCATGGAAATTCATGCTGTAAATGTTGACACTTAAAAATGGATTCATTAAGGGCGCCTGGGTGGCTCAGTTGGTTAAGCGACTGCCTTCAGCTCAGGTCATGATCCCAGGGTCCTGGGATCGAGTCCCGCATCGGGCTCCCTGCTCTGCGGGGAGCCTGCTTCTCCTTCTCCCTCTCCCACTCCCCCTGCTTGTGTTCCCTCTCTCGCTGTGTCTCTCTCTGTGAAATAAATAAATAAAATCTTTAAAAAAAAAAAAAAATGGATTCATTAAAAAAAAATAGATCCATTTAGAACATGCACATATATTTCTTGTCTCTTCCTTACCTAACATTACAAAGTGCAAATATGCACTTCTCCATATTATGTAAGTGGAAACTGGAAGCCAGTGTAGACACACTTTAAACTACATTGTGAAAGGCTGATCTGTATCTCTAGCAAACCCATTTTTTGGACTTGTAGAGCAAGTACTGGGGGTGTGATTGCAAATAAGGCATACAGCTTTTGGAGCTTAGAGGAATGGGAAGCTTAATCTGTTTTAGTACCACCACTGCAAGCCTTTCTCCCCCACCAGGGGTTTTTCTTAAAAAGAACAAAACAAAACAAAAAAACATATATTTTTAAATCTGTAGAAATAAAATGCTGTTAAAAAGCACTGGAAAACTTAAGTCCAAAAAAGTCATGTTTTAAAAAGTCATCAATTATTAGGGGTTGGTGGATGGAGGTGGGAGAAGAGGTTACAGTGGATAATGTTTTGTAATCATGGCTATAGAAACCAATGGCTGCAGCCTTGCATTCTGGTGGGGCAATACCCGTGGAGCCCACCACGCGGCGTGATCAAATTTCTTGTTGCTTAATTGGGTTTGGGTTTATGCAAAAGATGGGTCACTTTCCAAAAGGATATGTAGTGTCATTTATTTAAATTCTGTTTTTAATAAGGAAGACTTTGGTGAGGAGCTGCTACAATGTGTACTCTTGATGATCACATAGAGAAAGAAGGAGGTGAGGCTTGTGCTGGGTATTTGCTGAACAGCTATCTGTAACTAAATATTTGAAGTTGAAAGTTAAAAAAAGAAAGTAATAGTGGCTAATAATGATGACTGACATTGAATGAGCACTTACTGTATGCCAGGCATGACCTTATTCAGTCAACATAACCACCCCTAAGAAGTAGGTCCTACTATTATCCTCATTTGGCAGGTGTGGAAATGAGGCGCTGTGGATCAAGCAACTTGCCCAGAGTAAAGAGTGGTCAGGATTCAGACTGTTGCAAATCTGCCTGCATGAGGTCAGGTTTGGGAAAATCCATGCACCAGGACCCAGGCTTCTTACCAAGATCTGCCACTGGCTTAGCAGATAAGTGACCTTGGACATGGCACTTTACCTTACCGGCATTCAGTTTCCTTGCCTTTAAAATTGGATAGAAAGGAGGGAAGATTTGGGACTAGTCATGCTTTGCACAACCCCGAATTTCTCTTAAGTTCTCTTACTTGCATGGTTCAAATCTGTAAAAGGTGTCTACAGGGAAGATCAAGGTGGTAGGGGTAAATGGGGGGAAGGGAGTTGAATTAGAAGGGCAGTCATTCTGGCATTGAATCACAGGAGAAAACTGCTAGGTTAGATGGCTTGCCCACATCTTGTAAAGTTCTTACAGACTTGATTCTTGATTCCTAAATCCCATTTGGGATAGAGAATATTGCTGGCATATATGGTGGTTTGAGACCAGTGCTTCTCTGCTGGGGAAGACTGTCCTCCAGGGGACTTTTGGCAGTGTCTGGATACATTATTTGTTGCCACCGTTGGGGAGGGGTGGGGTGCTACCGGCATTTATGGGCAGAGGCCGGAGATGCTGCTAAAGAACTTGCAATGCACAGGACAGCGCCTCACGACAAAGAATTACCGGTCTCCAAATGTCAATAGTGCCAAGGTTGGGAAGCGCTGTTCTAGACAAGTCTTTGCTTGCCACAACCACTGTAGTCCATACAACTTGAACAGAGTGTTTTTTCCTTTAGTTAGTTTGTTTGTTTTGAGAGAGAGAGAACACCTGCAAACAGGTGGGGGGAGGGGCAGAAGGCGATGGAGAGAATATTAAGCAGGCTCCATGCCCAGCGGGACTTGATTTCAGACCCTGAGATGATCTGAGCGGAAATCAAGAGTTGGCCACTTAACCGACTGAGCCACCCAGGCGCCCCTGTTTCTTCCTTTAGTTTTTAACACCCATCTCCTTTCTGAAGATTCAGGGTCAGGGAAGGGATCTGGGGGGAGAAGGTCAGGACAAAGTTGAACTGAACTCTGTTCTTAGGATGCAAGTGTTTGCCAGCACCCTAATTAACACTTTGGAAAAATCCCCAATTAACGGTTTTTCTCTTTGCTACGGGTTCAGTGCTTAATGTTAGTCACTGCAGTCCCTTCCCAGGTTCTAAGAATTTTTCCTTAGGTCCTACTAATGTCACTAAAATACCTACTTTTGTTAGGCTTTTTAAAAAATTCTTTTTTTAAATTTTTTTTAGGGGTGTGTTGTCATTTATAAATTTCTGACAGAGCCGGGCTTTGAGAAAGTTTGTTAGAATCTTTTCAGACCTAAAGATGCCTTCAGTTGAAAGCTCTAGGTTAAGGAGAATGAACGCGTCCTATGTCGTTATCAAGTCTGGATCTTAAATTCATTTAAAATGGAAAATCCTTATACAATCCTTTTAAACTCCATGGAGAGAGAAGATCTCTCTTAACACGTGCTGGTATATAGGCCACTGTCAACAGCTGTGGAAAGACAACAAACATTAAAAGAGGGCTAGAAATGAACTCCATGTACTAGGCTGACATTTTCCTGTGAAGAAACTTTTTTGTCGATAGATGATGCCCTGTAGACTTGGGGAAGAAAGATAAATGCATTTAGGTTTGCAGTTGTTCCTAACTGAGGGAAACTTCGTTCACCTAGTTACCATAAGAAATTAATTACAATCGTGGAACACCCTTTGTATTATGCCAGGCCAGGTCATTTAGGGTAATTCCTGGAATTTCTAGTTAACAGCTCTTTGAATGTCAGTTAGATACAAGACCCTAGATACCATTATTTCTACACACCCATACATTATTGGTCCACATGAGTGATTCATTCAAATTCTGGGGAACTTCTTTAGGAACAGCTGGTTTTACTACCCTCAGGCTTCTATTTTCTTTTTTCTTTTCTTTTTTTTAAAGATTTTATTTATTTATTTGAGAGAGAGAGCACATGAGAGAGGGGAGGGTCAGAGGGAGAAGCAGACTCCCTGCCGAGCAGGGAGCCCAATGCGGGGCTCGATCCCGGGACTCCAGGATCATGACCTGAGCCGAAGGCAGTCGCTTAACCAACTGAGCCACCCAGGCGCCCTACCCTCAGGCTTCTAGATGTAGCTAATTTAACTGCGCCCTGGCCCTCTTGTCCCTTTGTGCTTTGGACGTTTGAATTCTTTTTTTTATTAAGTATGCTCCATGTCCAATGTGGGGCTCAAACTCATGACCCTGAGATCGAGAGTCACATGCTCTACTGACTGAGCCAGCCAGGCGCCCCTTGAGTTCTGTTTTATCTCAGTCTTCATCTTTCTGTTTTGAAGAGGCATATGGAAAGCTAATACCCAATGCTTGATTAGTTTAGTTGCTCATGGTATTTTATATATACATATATATGTATATTGTATATACATGTTATATACATACATATTACAGTACATACATTATATATACATATAAATACATATTATATACATACATACATATATATATAAAATATGTATATGTATATATAAAATTCATGCTATCTTTATTTTGGACAATTTAATCTAAGATGCTCTGTGGCTTTTCCCAAGTCTTGAATAATGCTTTTAAGTTTGCTTACAAAACTATTCTTGAAAATTCAATGTGTTTTGTTGGCCTTTTTGGTAGTAATCACTCCAGCCATTTATTCCCTGAGTGCATGTAGGTTTTATACCAGGCATTGGAGATGAGAAGTGGGTAAGAAATATACTGAATTCTTAAGGAGCTCACAGGCAAGGTGAGACATATAAACGAACAAAAAAGTTCTTTTGTTCTTTCTAGAATAGAGAGGTACTTATTTCTCCATTGATTTGCTGAAAACTATTTTGTGTCTACATTTGTCTTCTAGAAATAAGAAAAGATCTGTTTTCAAGGAGCTTATGGTCTGGTACAGACAGACGGACACATTAAAAATGAAATGTTCTAGATACTACTGGAATCAATAGCATTGGTTTCACCTGAAGAGGCATAGCGGGGAAAGAGGGAGATGTTTAGGGAACTCCTCATAAAAATTAAGACCTTTTATATATTTAACATTTACATAGGATGTCTTAAGTGCCTGGTCCTATTCTAAGCACTTTACAGAGATGAACTCATTTAATCTGCATAAAAACACTATGAGGTACATACAATTAATATCCCCATTTCACAGACGAGAACACTGAAGTACACAGAGGTTACGTGACTTACCTAGGTTACATAGCTTAGTAAGGACAGAGCCAGAGTTTGAAACCTGGCAATTTGGCTCCAGAATTAGAGGTGCTTCTTGAATGAGTCTTGATAGAGACTCAGAGATAGGGAAACAGGTAGGTAGTTGCCATTTAGGGGGAATCCCTGAGCCCAGAGAGAGATGAGGCAAAGTGGGAAGAAACCAGATCACAAGGACTTTGTGTCATGGGCAAAGCCTGTACTTTACTTTATAGAAAGGGAAAACAAAAAACAAACAACAGAAACTAAAAAAGGAAGAAAAACCACCTGAGTTCTTAAATTTGTTTTTCTTTAAGTTCTTTTGCAGTGTGTTTGCCTTTTTCCACATAGTTGTCTTACACCAGCTCACAGTTCTGTATACGACGGTCCCTCACTTTAACTCACTTAACCCTCACACCATCCCTGTGGGACTCATAGTCCCCGTTTTACAGAGGTGGCACCGAGGCTCCATGAAGAAACTGCCGAGCTCACATGGAAGCCAGTTTAATCCAGGCATTGTAAATTAACGTTCTCACTGCTTTCTAGTTTCACACCTGCCTCCCCAGACAAACTGGAATATAAAAAAGAAAAGGATGGAAGTGTATCCAAACAGTGCAGATAGCTCACATGTTTTGTGTCTTCTTGTTTTTCCAAATCAGCGATGACAGCAGGATTAGCAGACTGACTCTAAGGAATGTTCATATACGGCCCTCGCCTTCACTCAGCGGTGCCATGTTTGTGGGATTTCTGCTGTGTGTATATTGACTTCATAACATGTGCGCGCCCGGAGTGTGGCTTCCGAGCCAGGGTCTTGGATTGTACCCGTCTTGCTAACAATGGCTTTGGCGGGTCAATGATTATCAGAGCAGAGATTGTTACTGCTCCAACAATCTCTAAATTCAGGATTTGCATGTTTGCCCGGCACAAACAAGCCTGGTTGACAGGAGAGAAAAAGAAATCCAAGTCTAAGCTTGTTTCAATCTCAATGGCAAAAGAAAGAGCTTTTTATACTGTTTTGTACACAGTCTTAATAATCACAAGGGTTGGGCCCCTGTGCAGGGGCATGCGATCTTTTTTTTTTTTTTTAAGATTTTTATTTTATTTTATTTATTTATTTGAGAGAGAGAGAATGAGAGAGAACACATGAGAGGGGGTAGGGTCAGAGGGCAAAGCAGACTCCCCGCCGAGCAGGGAGCCCTATGCGGGACTCGATCCAGGGACTCCAGGATCATGACCTGAGCCGAAGGCAGTTGCTTAACCAACTGAGCCACCCAGGCGCCCGGCATGCGACCTTTTGCTCCTGGGTTGGAACTTTAGAGCCTGCGTGCTTCAGGAAATAAATTACTCTCCAAATCTGCTCTTCCCTTAAGTGGTAATGTCCTGCTTGTTATAGGACAAGCATTTACTGGAGCAGCAACGAGGAACTGGTCATTCTGCTAAATTCTGGGGCGCTGTAGATGGACAGGACACTCTTCGTGCCCTCAAGCTGCTCACACTCCAGTGGGGATAACTGACCTGTACCAACTTACTGTCCTATAACAAGGCACATGATCTGTACAGGGAGCCCGGAGGAAGGGGCGATCAGAGAGGAGAGACGGTCTTTTAGCTGGGATTTTTGTTGTTGTTGTTTGGAGATAATTCCCCTACCACGAATGTCTCCATTTTGAAGTGTAAAATTCAGTGGTTTTTAGTATATTCACAAAGTTGTGCAACCATGACCACTGTCTAATTTCAGAACATTTTCATTACCCCAAAAAGAAACCCCATGTCTGTTAAGCAGTCACTCCCCATTTCCCTCTCTCATACCCTCTGGCAACCACTAACCCACTTTCTGTCTCTATGGATTTGTTTATTCTGGACATTTCAAATACAGACTCATACAATATGTGGCCTTTGTAGCTGGCTTGTTTCACTTAGCATATATGTTGTCAGGGTTTATCCATGTTGTAGTATGTATCTGCTGTGCATTCCTGTTTATGGCTGAAAATATTTCGTTGTATGGCTATGCCACATTTTATTTATATGTTCATCGGTTGGTAGACATTTGGTTTCAGCTGAATTTTGAATAAATAGAAAGGTTTTTTCGAGGCATAGAAGGGAGGGTGGATTTTTGGGTGGATAAAACCCATCATTTTAATGAATGCATATATATGTAGTACAGTACTTGTTGAATGTCGGGCACGTTTTGAGCCCTTTACAAGTACTAACTTTTTGAGTTCTTGTTACAACCCAGTGAGGTGGCATATGAGAAACAAAGATGCACAATTTATCCATTACCAGCCAGTCAGTGGAGATCCAAATCCAGCAGTCTGGCTCCGGAGTTCGTCGCTCAGCCACCACCCAGCTTGCCACAAAGGCGGGGTCATGGGGCCAGGCAAGCCCAGTCTGTGGAACTGTCTGGGTGGGGTTAAAGGGCAAGGGGGTGCAGGGGAGAGTGTTAGATGAGGCCAGAGACTGGGCGTCCTCCACTCAGCAGTTGTTCTTGTGAAAGAGTCATATGACCTGTCATTCTCCAATTTAAAAACTGCTCCTCAATCTCCCTCCTTTTTTTTTTTAAAGACTTTATTTTTTTGAGTGGGGGAGAGGGAGAGAGATAAGCAGACTCCACTGAGTGAGGAGCTCGCATGTGGGGCTCAGTCTCACGACCCTGAGATCATGACCTGAGTCAGAACCAAGAGTCACACACTTAACCAGTTGAGCCACCCAGGTGGCCCTCCTTCTCCATCTTTCTGTATTAGTTTCCTAATACCAACCATTTCCTACTACCCTTCCAATTTTTCCCATATCCATATTTCACCTATATCATCATTTAATTAATTCATATTTTTCTTTAAGCCAGCTCACTTTTGTTTTGCTTAAATATATTTATTTATTATTTTTTTAAAAAGATTTTATTTATTTGAGAAGGAGAGGTGCAAGACAGAGAGCACAAGCTGGGGGCTACCATGGGGGGAGGGGCAGAGGAGAGGGATAGGCAGACTCCTTGCTGAGTAGGGAGCCCGATGCGATGCAGGGCTCTATCCCAGGACCCCGGGATCATGACCTGAGCCGAAGGCAGACGCTTAACCCACTGAGCCACCCAGGCGTCCCTGAATACATTTATTTAAAGTGGAACTTTATCTCACTACCTTAAGAGAAAACCCAGTACTTTTCTAATGTGCATTTAAGTAAACCAAACCATTAAAATGAAATGCCTGTACTCATTAGCACGCAAAGTAACTTGCATGCTAGCATGTGTGTCATATTTATTGAGATATTGGGGCTTGCAGGCTGAGGTTCAAAGACTGTACTGGACCTTTGAAACTCCATTTCAGTCTACACTCCAGTTCCGTATCTAGCATTGGTACTCCCTGTGGCTGTCACATCAAACATGCTTCCCTCCTGCCTGGACTCATCATGCTTTTTCATTATAATATGTTGTTCCTGGGGCACCTGGCTGGCACGGTCGGTGAAGCAACTGACTCTTTGATTTCAGCTCAGGTCATGATCTCAGGGTTGCAAGATGGAGCCCCGTGTTGTCCTCCACGGTCAGTGGGGAGTCTGCTTGAGATTCTTTTCCTCTCCCTCTTCTTCTGCCCCCCTCCCCCTGGTCACACACACACATGCCTCTCTCTCTCTCTCAAATAAGTAAATAAATCTTTAAAAAAACAAAATATGTTGTTCCTTTGACTGTCCATGCTCTTTCCCCTGTCTTCTTCCTTCCTACTTTCTTAAGACTAGCTCAAATAATTTTTCCTCTCTAAATCATTTCTGATCCTCTGGATTCCTCCAGAACTTGGCTCTGAGATGTCTTGTCTTACATTGCTATTACTTGTTTTGTGTGTCCCTAAGATTGTACGGTGCCTCAAGGCTGGGAACATTATTTGCTGAATGAATAAATGATTGGTTAGGGCCAACAAGTAGAGACCTTGAATGTGGTAATATTATGAACTACAGCATTCCTAAATCCTAGAATGTTTTGAAATAACCAACATGATCAGTACTTTTTTTAACAAAACTAAGTGGGGTTGGTTTTGTGTGGAAGTCGAATGAATGAGTGAGATCCTGG
The DNA here is from genome assembly GCF_002201575.2 of Neomonachus schauinslandi. Taxonomy (NCBI): domain Eukaryota; kingdom Metazoa; phylum Chordata; class Mammalia; order Carnivora; family Phocidae; genus Neomonachus; species Neomonachus schauinslandi. The sequence continues at coordinate 170,215,637 of NC_058404.1, forward strand.
AAGCAGGGAGAGAAATATAAAATAAGCACAGATTAAAATGCCTGGTGCCCAAAAGGGGATCCACGAAATCTGAAAATATACATACTTTATGAACCAGGTATATTCCCAACAGAAATCTGTACATATGTTCACCAAAAGATAAGTTTAACAATGTCCTTTGCATCATTAAAATCCAAACTGGACACAACCCAGATATCCATCATAGTAGAATGAATTAAAAAACCGTGGTCTCTTCATTCAATAGGACACCATATATAAAGAGAATGAACACCTATTACTGCATGTAAAACATGCTTAAAACTCACAAACACAGTGGCAAAAGAAGCCAGACTCCAAAAATGTAAGATCCCTTTTTGCATAAAGCTCAAAAACAGACAAACAAATCTATGGTGTTGGAAGTCAGGATAGCAGGTCAGCCTTGGGTGGATGGTGAGTAGGAGGGGACACGAGGGGGACTTCTGGTGTCATGGTGACACAGATGTGTTCAGTTGGTGAAAATTCTCTCTTAACCTGTACATTTCCTTTATATATGTTGTACTTCAATGAAATGTCTGTATTTTAAGAAATGGAAAGAAAAAAAGTAATTAGCAAAAAAAATTTTTTTAATTAAAAGGCCTTCTTCCAGAAAGAAATAAACAGCAGTTATGAAAAGTAAGCAGAGAAGCTAGTGACGAATCTAAGATTCTGAGCTGTTTCTCTCAGTTTCCATTTGGCTCAGTTGTCTTGGGATTTATTATTGCCATGTTTGGCTGTGCAATTAACAATTGTGTTTTGTTTTGCAACATTTGAATCATTTAGAGTCATTATTCCATTTCATCTTTAGAACATCTTTATGAGGGTTCATTATTATCCCCATTCTCCAGATGGGGAAACTGAGGCCCAGAGAGAATTCTTATTAGTCCTCACAGAGTTGGTAAGTGACTGAACGGAAGCTATTTCCTCTGGCTTGTCAGTGACTCTGGGCCACCTCGGGTTGGAGCAGTTGTACTTGGATTTAGAGTCTTCAGGAAAGAGAGGAGCAGAAGGGGACTGGCACTAATGGAGGCAAGGGTGGTGAATGGTCTACATGATGAACGCACAATGGAAGCTCTGTCATTAATTATGTCAAGCCAACAAACGAGCAAGCAATGCTTTTTTGACATGTGAGTTATATCCATTGTTATTTTGCTTCTTTTCTGCTTAAATAATTAGGGGTCTTAAGTACAAATTAAATGACCTCAAGTTAACAAAAAGAGAATGCCATTGACTTGATTGAGTTGTAATTGAAAATGTTTTTGGCTGCTTTTATTTAGCTTTTGGCAAACACAAACTTTCCATGAGTGGTCATGGTATCATCTAGCATGTTTTCAGTTGGACAGGACCACAGGGGCTTTCTGGTTCAACATTCCATCCAATGCAGAAATACTTCTGCAGCATTAGTGATAATCATGATCTGATAAATATGTGCATCCAGAGCTTCCCATGGGCCAGACACTCATTACAGTTCCCTGAGGTTGCTGTTACTAATATCTCTGTTTGGCAGGTGAGCAAATTGAGAGAGGTTAAGCAACTTGCCGTAAAACACACAGGTAATTATAGCAAAACAGATCTAGACACAGTCTTCTTGACTCCAAACTTGGAGGGTTTTGTTGCTGTGTTACTTCACTGCTTCCATCTTGGCCTTGAATTCCTACAATGATCATTGCATCATCATTTCCATGAGACACTCCAGGCTGGGAATGGAAAACCCTACTGGGAAGTTCTTTCTTATATTTAGGTGGAATCTTCTTTCTCTTAAATTTCATCTATGGGACCTAGTTTTACTCTCAAGAGTAATACCACCTAAGATGCCCCTTTCCAGTGAAAGCCATATGTCCAGAAATGAAAGGTGAGGGGTTACATTAGTTCCAGAATGAAGCAAGGGATATACTACCCCATATCTTGGTAAGTCAAATAACCACCAACGAGTACCTATCATCTCTCATGATTGGGCGTGATTTGGGCAGGGCTCAGCCTGAAGATTCTTCTGATATACATGCATCAACAGGGATCTGTTGGTAGTATTCAGTCCTAGAATCCAAGATGGCTTCACTCATGCCTGGCATCTTGGCAGGCCCAGTCTCAAGCCTCTCTATCAGGTCTCTCCTAGAAGGTAGTTGGACTTTTTTACACATCAGCTAAGCACGTCCAGGATGAGTGTTCCAGAGGATATCAAAGCTGCCAGCCAGTCTCTTCAGGCCTGAGCTTGGAAGCTGGAACAATTGTCACTTTCAGGTCAGAGCAGGCACAGAGCCCACCCAAGTTCAAGTGGAGGGACAAAAACCCCACCTCTCAGTGGGAGGAGTGTGTCAAAGTTTCAGAGCCATTTTTAATTGGCCATACTGAGGATCAGCTGAACTTAATCCTCATTTTCCTGGGTTGGAGGTGGTACTACCTATTTAGGTTTGAAAGTCCCTCTCCTGAAGTTACTATTTTGTCTCTTTTGGGGCATTTGAACTTTTAGGGACTTCTTTTTCTTTCTTTCTTTCTTTCTTTTTTTTTTAAGATTATTTATTTATTTGAGTGAAAGAGGGAGAGAGAGAACAAGCAGGTGGGGGGGGTGGGGGGAAGGGAGAAGCAGAGGGAGAGGGAGAAGCGGACTCCCCTCTGAGCCGGGAGCCAGACGTGGGACTTGATCCCAGGACCCTGGGATCACGACCTGAGCCGAAGGCAGCAGCTCAACCTACTGAGCCACGTGGGTGCCCCAGGGACTTCTTTTTCTAACAATTACTTTAGTTATAGAGCACAGTCTTTATCAGTACTAATTGTTTGCTGAACTTAAAAGATGGTGAGACCATTAGTATTACATTCTGTAAGGATAGATCCTCCTTCAGGCCATCAAAGGACTTTCTGATATTCATTTGCAGTTTAAACACATGTGAGTAGAGGACAGAAGGATGCTGGAGATTGGGTAGAAAAAGAATGTAGAAACCCTAAATCAAAAGAGTTTTTATAAATAGCTTAATTTATACTCTTATCCTATTACATCATTTTCTGTTTTTCATTCCTGCAGAGCATTTGTGATGTTTTGATTCTTTAAAACAACATTTTAAAGTTTTGTGATTTTTGGTCAATGATATGTATATTTTGTTTTCCATTGGAAATTGAGGCAAAATTAAATGCTTATACCTCTACCTATATTAGCAGAAGGAATTAATTGAAATTATTTCTAATCTTTTGATCCTTGTCACACTACTCTGCTATGCAATAATACACTAAAGAATTTTCAGAAAGCAACTGTTGGGGACCTAGCATAACTCTCTGCCTTAAAAATACGCCGTTTTTTAGAGTTATGCTAGCAGCTGGTATGCTAAATTGATCAAAAGGTGCTGTTACAGAAAACAGAAAAATGCGTTATGCAGAAGTAAAACCAAGATACTTTGGATGAGAGATGTGAATTCATTGTTGCTAGGTGCCTTGTTCTTTATTACTTGAGATCCTGAGGAAAATCTCGTATGGGGATTCCAAAGCTGAAATAATAGGTTTTTCCTGGACAAATGCTATTTATTTTTTACTGACATAGTCATGACTGCAAAAATAGAAATGAACTTGAGCACAGATGTTCGATGAGTCTTTACTTTGTTCTATTGAAGTATTGAAGTTCAGACCTACTGAAAATTGCAGGGAGTGGAACGTCAAACACCCCAGGGTCCACAGTCCAACATAAGGAAGACACATTAGAGAGATGCCTGAAGCCCCATGTGAACTTCACCTCAACCCTCTTCCTCTCTTCACACCTGTGTTGTCTACCCTAAATGCAGGATTACCATTTCCTGGCATGGCTTCTTGTCTTTGCTATATATGATATATACATGTAAATAATACTTAGGCTTTTACATTCTTTTTTTTTTTTTTAAGATTTTATTTATTTATTTGACAGAGAGAGAGACAGCGAGAGAGGGAACACAAGCAGGGGGAGTGGGAGAGGGAGAAACAGGCTTCCCGCGGAGCAGGGAGCCCGATGCGGGGCTCGATCCCAGGACCCTGGATCATGACCCGAGCCTCATGACCCAAGCCGAAGGCAGATGCTTAATGACTGAGCCACCCAGGCGCCCCTTAGGCTTTTACATTCTTAATGGTTGGGGAAAAAAAGATCAAAAGAAGACAGTCTTTTGTGACACTTGAAAATTGTATGAAATGCAAATTTCGGTGTCCATAAATAAAGTTTTATTGGCATACAGCGTAAAGATGTATCGTCCATGGTTACTTTTGTGCAAAGTGGCAGATTTGAGTAGCTGGAACTGAAACTATGGCCTAGCATGGCTAAAATATTTACTATTTGGCCCTTTACAAAAAAAAAAAAAATGTTTGCTGACCCCTCATCTACCATATTCACATACACAAACACAGAGTAAATAATCTGGCTGGGGAAGGATTGGTATGGAGGTATATGTGCCTCGGCCACGGGCAGGCTCAAATGGACAAGAGGATTTTTTTTTTTAAATAACCTAGAAAGTTTTTCCTTTTTTCTTATCTCAGGAGACCAGCAATGATTGACCTTTCCCCTCATCTCCCATCCCTGAATGATTATATATATATGTATATTTTTAAAATTATGTTCAGTTAGCTAGCATATCATTAGTTTTTGAATGATTATATCTTATTCCTCTGCTCTGAGGTTTTCCCCTTGCTCTCACTTTTCCCACCCTCACGCATACAAAGCCACCAGATTCCATTTGTCCTGTGACAGAAAGAACAGCTCCAAGGATAGTCACCTCCCCCCTCCTGCAAGTTCTCAGCTTAGCAGTATGCTTTGCCTCTGTCTCTCAATTAGGCACATCGCGTTCCGTTGCACTTGACTTCTGTCTCTTAGAATTCTGGCTTATGTACACCAAGAGATCAAGTCTACACTGGCTACAGATAGATAGGCGAAAGTCATCAAAGAGGGAGGGAACAAATGCTCTTTTAAACTATATAAAGAGTTGATGAGAATATTTCCGTTTCTTTTGCAGAAAGAGAAACGATAGTAATGGTACCTCTTCCTTGTTTATCTTTAATGATGGATCTTCCCCTGTCCCAAGTCAGAATTATGCAGATAATTGTCCCAACTGATTATTTCCTCTTCCAGTAATAGCTGGATGGTGCTCAATAGTGTAGTGGTGAGTTTCTGGGCTTTGAAGTCAGGCAGTCTGTCTATTAGCTGAGAGGCCTTGGAGTTCTCTTAGCAAAGGATTGGGGAATAGCCATCTGTGGTGAGTGTCAATAAAGATGGAATACAAAGAGTAATGATACTTCAATCTCAAGGTGCTTCTAAGTGAGTTAGTGAAATAAAAAATGAGTGATAGGAAATGAAAAATACTACAGGGTAAAAAATCAAACTAGAGTGTCATAAAGGCTATTGGAGAAGTACAGAAAAGGTATTGGAAGGGAAAGGCAGGGGAGGTGATTTCCCTCTGGGGAGAATCTGAAGGTCTTCTCGAAGGAGGTGGCAGGGAAAGGCAAGGATTTGGATCAATGGAATTTAGAGCAAGAACATTTGAGGCCACTGGGACAGCATGAGCAAAGGCACTGAGACAGAGATACCAGGTGAAAAATAGAGAAGAGGAAATAGTTGAGTTTGCCCATGTATGAAGAGACATAAGGGAGAGATGAGAATGGAGAGGAGTATTAAGGTCTGGCTAGGCAAGGCCTTGAATGCCAAGGAGAGGAGTTTAGTAGCAATGACAGTTGGTACACTCCTTCCAGTAATATGTGTACCCATGTAATGATGGCTTTTGCGTCTGAGCTCTGTCCTCAGCTCTAGAAGACTGCCGTCCCACAAGTCCTTGACTTTTCCTATCTCGGTCCAATGTCACTCCCTGCAGATTTGCTATCTCAGTACAAAAAATGTGAAAGACTCTGGAACATGCTGTTTTACAAAACATCTCCGAAAAGAACCAATCTGAGAAGCGTTGCGCAACGGCCCCCATCTCTCCATTATCACTCTCAAATCAGGAGAAATATCTCTGACTATAGCAGAATAGGCTGTCTCTTGTGTTCCTTACTCTGCCACAGTTCTGGCTGAGAAAAGAGGCCAGAGTGGAAAGTTTCATATTTGAAGTGGGCAGACGGGGGAGGAGAGATTTTAAAAAATGATTTTCTAAAGTATTCCCTTGGATCAGTAGGGATATATACATTTATCAGGATTTCGGGCACATTTGAAGTAGCCTTCCATGGGTCCCTTTCCTGTAGTCAGGTATTATTTAAGGCTCCCATTTATGAAGATGGGTCATTGAATAAAAAGATTATTTAATGCTTTTGTAATAAAGTGTGTCCCAAATTGTTTTCATTGAGGTTAAATTGAATAGGGAGGTTAGTAAACCAAACCGAAGTTCAGAATGCCATTTCCTATTGACACGAAGTGGGGCACCTGGGTGGCTCAGTTGGTTAAGCATCTGACTCTTGATTTCAGCTCAGGTCATGATCTCAGGGTTCTGGGATTAAGCCCCGCGTTGGGCTCTGTGCTCAGTGGGAAGTCTGTTTGAGGTTCTCTCTCTCCCTCTGCCCTTCCCCTTGCTTGCACATGTGTGCGCATGCACACCTGTGCTCTCTCTCTCAAATAAATAAACCTTAAAAAAATGTATTGACATGAAGGGGCAGGGATTGTCTCGAGTGTGTGCAGTCTGAGTCCTATATCAGAGTCACTCTGGGTGTGAGTCTGGGGATCTGCATTTGGGCCACCATCTGAACTGAAAGATGATTTTTAAAAAATTTGTTATTGTAAAATAGACATGATATAAAATTTACCATTTTCACTATCCATCTCTCCATCCATAACTTTTTCATTTTCGCAAACTGAAACTCATTAACCCATAATTCCCCATTCTCCTTCCTCCAGCACCTGACGGCCACCATTTTACTTTCTGTGTTTGTGAATTTGACTAGTGTAGATACCTCATAAAAATGGAATTGTATGGTATTTGTCTTTTTGTGACTGGCTTACTTCACTTTGCATGATGTCCTCAAGGTTCATTCATGTCGTAGCATGTGTCAGAATTTCATTCCTTTTTAGGACTGAATAATACTCTGTTGTAGGTATATGCCACATTTTGTTTATCTCCTTATCAGGGGATGTACACTTGGCTCCAGGAACCTTCTGGCTATTGTGAATAACGCTGCTATGAATATTTGTGTGCAAATACCTGTTGAGTCCCTGCTTTCAGTTCCTTTGGGGTTATATACCTAGGACTGGAATTGCTAGGTTATATAATAATTCTTTATTTTATTTTATTTTATTTTTATTTTTTATTTGACAGAGAGACACACAGCGAGAGAGGGAACACAAGCAGGGGGAGTGGGAGAGGGAGAAGCAGGCTTCCTGCTGAGCAGGGAGCCTGATGCGGGGCTTGATCCCAGGACCCCGGGATCATGACCTGAGCCGAAGGCAGATGCCCAACGACTGAGCCACCAAGGCATCCCTTATATAGTAATTCTATGTTTAAGTTTTTGAGGAGCCACCATACTGTTTTTCCATAGCAACTGTACCATTTGCATTCCCACAAACAATGCACATTCCAATTTCACCACATCCTCACCAACACTTATTTCCTGTTATTTTTTTTTAATAATAGCCAGCCTCATGGGTGTGAAGTGATTTGATTGAGATGACTCTTTTTTTTTTTTTTTAAAGATTTTATTTATTTATTTGACAGAGAGAGACAGAGAGAGAGGGAACACAAGCAGGTGGAGTGTGAGAGGGAGAAGCCGGCTTCCCACTGAGCAGGGAGCCCGATGATGGGGCTCAATCCCAGGACCCTAGGATCATGACCTGAGCCGAAGGCAGACGCTTAACGCCTGAGCCACCCAGGCGCCCCAAGATGATTCTTTTATGTACCAAGTTTGGTAAGAAAATGTTAATTCACAAAGTTGTAAAAATTACCTCACGAATGCCAATGAACAGTCAGAAAAACCTTGAAGGACACAATCCAGCTGTGCATTATCAAGTAGTTACTTAAAAATAAGTGTGATCCAGGTGGTGTAAGTAAGAGGAAAATAAGCTCCTGATTGTGAAATGATCCCTCCCCTGTATTCCACATTGATGCTAGGTTTTGCAGACTCCCTACAATGGAAACCTCAGTCCAGGGAAGAGCCAAGAAAAAAGATTTTCTGAACTATTCCCTTGGACCAGTAGGGATATACATTTATCCTATGTATAGGGGAAAAAAGAGATGAAGTACTTGAGGGAAAAACTGGACTTTTATTTTTTATTTTATTTTTTTTAAAGATTTTATTTATTTATTTGACAGAGAGATAGAGAGCACAAGTAGGCAGAGAGGCAGGCAGAGGGAGAGGGAGAAGCAGCCTCTCCACTGAGCAGGGAGCCCAACGCGGGGCTCGATCCCAGGACCCTGGCATGACCTGAGCCGAAGGCAGCCGCTTAACCGACTGAGCCACCCAGGCGCCCCAAAACTGGACTTTTAAAGCAAAGGGCAAAGATTCTGCATTTGAAATCTGAGCGGGAAATGGTGAAGTGAGGAGACATTATTAAGAACAAGCGTAGTACCACTTGGTTTATGAACAGGCACTTTTTTTGAGTTGTAAAACGTATTTTTGGAAGTGATTCTCTCTGGGATTACCATAGCGAATCTCTCCTAGGCATCCAATATATATATAAACTTTGAGAGATTCAGTTTCCATACACATTTACCTCACACCAAATTCTTACCAGTCCACGAACATTGTGTGCTCCTTCTGCCATATGTCTTCCAATGCAATGTGTCTCCTACCTAGAGAGCCCCCTCCGATGTCTCTCCTGGTGTCATAGGTAGAACCCATCACCTGCTGAGATAATTGTGATATTGCCCCCACACATCTGCCACTCCTTGATTTTCTTGCCCAGATGCTATTGCCTTTTTTTTTAAATAGAGGTGATAGTCACGTAGTATAAAATTAACTATTTTAATGTGTACAATTCAGTGGTATTTTTCACAGTGTTAGGCAACCATCACTTCTATCTAGTTCCAAAACATTTTCATCACCCCAAAGGAGACCCCCATATCCATTTAAGAATTCACCCCCATTCTAGCTTCCTCTTGCCCCTGGCAACCACTAATCTGCCTTCTGCCTCTCTGGATTTAACCTATTCTGGATATTTCATATAAATGAAATATACAATTAGTGGTCTTTTGTATCTTTTTTTCAGGTAGCATGATGTATTTGAGGGCCATCCATGTTATAACATGGATCAGTACTGGGCGCCTGGGTGGCTCAGTTGGTTAAGCGACTGCCTTCGGCTCAGGTCATGATTCTGGAGTCCCAGGATCGAGTCCCGCATCGGGCTACCTGCTCAGCAGGGAGTCTGCTTCTCCCTCTCCCGCTCCCCCCTCTTGTGCTCTTTGTCTCTCTCAAATAAATAAATAAAATCTTTAAAAAAAAAAAAAAAACAAACATGGATCAGTACTTCATGCCTTTTAAGGCTGAATAATATTCCATGGTATGGCTATACCACATTTTGTTTATCCAGTTTTCCACTGATGGACGTTTGGGTTGTTTCTACCCTTTGGCTGTTGCTTTTTAAGGTAAACACAACTAAGCTCAATGGTAATCAACAAGTGAGGCAGTTCTTCAGTCTGGAAAACCAGGGCCCTTGTTCAGGAAAGAGAGACCTCTACTAGAACTCTTTAGTGACCCTAGATGAGAGGTTGCAAATGGGCAGTTCTCAGGCAAAGTAAGGGCTCCAAGATGTGTTTGATTTTACATGTACTGTTGTCCGGCTCAATCTTTAAAACTTGATTTTTTTTTTTTTAATTGAGTAGGTGCCACCCCCAACATGGGGCTTGAATTCACAACCCTGAGATCAAGAGTCACATGCGCTATTGACTGAGTCAGCCAGGCGACCCTGTTTGTTTTGTTTTTTAATTATCAATCTTTAAACCTTGAATCAGGTAGTCCACATTTAAATGTAAAAGATTTCCCCTCCTCCCTTTCCCTTCCTCTTTCTCTCGCTCTCTCTCTCTCTCACACACCTGAATATTTGTCTTTTATATATATATATATTTATATATATAAATATATATATATATATATAAATATATATATATAAATATATATATATATATATATATTTGTATAAGTAATCTCTACACCCAAAGCGGGGCACAGACTCACACCCCAGAACAAGAGTTGCACTCTGAGCCAGCGAGCGCTCCCGAATGTGTGTCTTGTTACAAAACACAAAAACAAAACAAAGCTTTGTCAGTACTGAGCTGTATCCACCTGGCAACCGCCAGCTAGAGTCGGATGCGGGCTTGTACTGGGAACGTCCTCTCTAATTTGTCACAGCCCTGGCCCTTCGTGAGGCTAACGGTCAGGACGTTTGAGTTACTGTGTTTTTCTAATAATGAAGTTAGAGGAATGTGAAAGATGGGCTCAGTCTCTATGAAAAAAATGAAATTCAATTGAAAAGATGCAGGTGGCTGCTTCCTTCCCCCCCCCCCCCCCCCCCCCCCCCCCCCCCC